>NW_028318641.1:1440000-1712500 GCF_062004578.1 Staurois parvus
TCGTGAACCATTCGGCGAAACGTTCCACAAAGTAATAGCACACCAATCGGGAACAATTCGCACATTTCGGTATATTACTGTCTATGTAGTGTAAAAACTGTGGGAGGAGTTAGGGTGGTAAATTTGGCTATAATAATAATATATATGTGAGATAACAGTAAGTGGTCGCCATGCAAGAACACTTAATAAAGTACATTTAAAGGCTACAAAAGTCTGAGATTAATCTAAATACCCTGAATAATTCCTAACCCTATAGGTTATCTTGTAGTTCACCAATATTATAACTTAGGGTGTCCTTACTTGGTAGAGTATACAGTATATGATATCTGGAAGACCATCCTTACTGGACATGGATGGGTTTAGTACATTGGGATGGAGAATCATTAATGTAATTGTCATACTTGAGGCTTGACCTTTTTAAATCTCTAATTACACAAGTATACAACATTTGTTTTTTTTAAATCGATAGACATATTGTTACATATGGGACTGAGCTCAGATATGGAGGTCCAGAAGGTCCACTTACATTGTTGCTGGATGTAGTGGCTATCCAGGTTGCTCTTTATCACCCACACTTATTTCCTAAATACTGGAATACAAGGTAGAGAACCTTCAGGGAGCCACAGATTAATCATTTATTTCTGTATGCCCTCATCTAGTTGTAGTGACAATGATATACACATGCCCAATAGATGCTTACTATCATTGATGGGGTTGTGATTCGCTTCTTTTCCCCATCCCTCTCCCTCCCTACTGACACTGCATGATGTTTTTATGAATAATGATTAATTCTTACCTTTTTATTGGATTATTAGAGATGTACATAGGTATTGAACATTTTGTTGTACATGTACATAACAATTTTTTAGTAGATGTTCTGAAGAAGTTGATGAAAAGTTCAACGAAACGCGTAAAGATTTCAGGTTTATGGATTATTGCACCATCTGTTATTTTTCATTAGCCACTTCAGCTCCAGAAGGTTTTACCCCCTTAACCTCCTCGGCGGTATGATTATTTCCGATTTTTTGTGCTGAAAGCGGTACCATTTTTTTGCATGGAAATATGTAGTTTTTTATTGTAGGCTGTAATTTTTAGGAATAACTCACTGAAATCTGTCCGAACAAGAGTCTAGTAAACATCCCGGGTATGATAAAACTTGAAACACGAAATCATAAATTATAATTTAATAAATAATCATAAATAATAATAATATAATAATAATAAATTTTATTCAATAATATAATCAAACCGAAAACACTGAAATTTGAAATACAGAGGCAAATTCGCACATCACTGAGCAAAGTCGCAAAATAGTTTTCAGTGTCTGATGAGGAATTTCCCCCACAAATCATTATCACTCAATTCTGCAAGTGGTTCTGATTTACTATCGCTGTTCTCTAGCCGGTCTAAAACCGCTTTTGACGTAAAGGGACGCTTTTTGGACGTCATGGACTTTTCTAAGTTTCCAGGCAGAAAGAACAGTCAAAATGCAGGCAGGGCGCCGGACAAAGCACTCGGGACAATATGTATGTGAAATGCATTGAAACAGCAATGTTTTACTATGTAATAATCATTTTTTAAAAAATGACATTTTTTAAAAATTTCAAATTTGCCGCCGTCACAGGGACCAGAACACAGAAGCCGGATGCCGGCATCGACCGGAGGAGATGGACGGGGACGCTGCAGGGGACACATCGTGGGAGCAAAGGACAAGGTAAGTGCTGCAGGGACTCCCTTTTTTTGCTATACAGCGCTGCACTAATTCAAATAATAATTGCGCGGTCATGCAATACGGTACCCAAACGAAACTTACGTCCTTTTTTTCACACAAATAGAGCTTTCTTTTGGTGGTATTTTATCACCTGTGCGCTTTTTATTTTTTGCGCTATAAACAAAAAAACACAAAAATTTTGAAAAAAAACCAATATCTTCTACTTTCAGCTATAAAAAATATATCGTAAACTCAAAGTTAGTCATAAATTTAAGCCAAAATGTATTCTGCTCCATGTTTTTGGTAAAAAAAATCCTGTGCATTAGCAGGCAAACTGGCGCTATATGGGAGGGACGCTAACACTATCGGAAGTCACCAGTGACACCAATACAGTGATCATTAAAAATCTGTTCACTGTAATCAATGACACTGGTGACAGGGCAGTGAAGGGGTTAACTGGGGGGGGTGGGGGGCGATCAAGGGGTTAAATGGGATTACTGGTGTACTGGCGGGCAAACTGGCGCTATCTGGGAGGGGTGCTAACACTATTGGAAGTCGCCAGCGACACTGATACAGTGATCAGTAAAAATCGGTTCACTGATCAGTGACACTGGTGACAGGGCAGTGAAGGGGTTAACTGGGGGGGGCGATCAGGGGGTTAAATGTGACCTAGGTGTGTTCTAACTGTAAATGTGTAGTGTTTTACTCACATTTTCTGTGTCTTCTTCTCTGTCTGGAACGGAATGGGTCCAGGCAGAGAAGAATGACATCATATCCTG
The DNA here is from genome assembly GCF_062004578.1 of Staurois parvus. Classification (NCBI taxonomy): domain Eukaryota; kingdom Metazoa; phylum Chordata; class Amphibia; order Anura; family Ranidae; genus Staurois; species Staurois parvus. Next base: position 1,442,491 of record NW_028318641.1, read on the forward strand.
TCCTGTGTAAATGCCAACAAAGGACAGGATAGGACAGGGACCGATCATCTGATTTCAGCCAGACATCACTGGCTGAAATCTAATGATTGATCCCTCCGGGATCGAATGGTGTCACCCGCGCGACGGCGGGAGCGCGCGCACGCGCCCCCTGACGGCGAAAACGTGGGAGCGCGGAACCCGTTTTAAAACGTGGTTTTGCACCCCACTGCCACCCTGCACACGTATATATACAGTGGCAGGGCGGCAAGCGGTTAATGCACTGTGCAGATTCTATACGCCTTACCTGTAACCATTTTTGCTGGTAACAAAACCTGCTATTATTGAATATGTTGTCTATGTATATTTTCGATGGCCAATTGGCCAGTATACGATTGATCTTGCAGTTCTAAGAACGCGTTTGAGATATGGTGCTAAGGTAAATTTGTACCTATTTTCTATCTACACTCTTTTTATATTGTATTTGTGGAAAATCCAATAAAAACGATTTGAAAATAGACCAAAAATTTGTATTAAAAACCACAATATTTTCTACTTTCTGCTATAAAACATACCCGAACAAAAAAAAAAACTTCATACATCAATGTGTATTCTGCTACGTGCCTATGGTAAAAAATATATCCCTATCAGTGTATATTGATTGATTTGTGTGAAAGTTATAGTGTCTAAAAACTATAGTATATATACACTGGAATTTATAGTGGGACTGTAATAGTGCGGAACACAATGTGACACTAACTGACATTAGCAATTGACATCTCCAGTGACACTAATACAGTGATCAGTGATAATACTATACACTGTACAGACCAGGGGTCCTCAACCTTTTAAACAGGGGGCCAGTTCACTGACCTTCACACTGTTGGGGGCCGGACTATAGTTTGAAAAAAAATATTAACAAATTCCTCTGCACACCGCACATATCTTATTTGTAGTGCAAAAAAGCAGGAAAAAACAATACAACATTTAAAATGTACTGTACACTGTAATGCATTGGACACCACAATTCACTGTACCTGGTGCCTGGTGTGGTCTCCTCCTCCGCTCCTGTTGCTCCTCTGGCTGCAGAGGGTGAAATCAGAAGGTGAGTCTTCACCAGGCTGCAGCTCGCTGGGTCCTCGTGGCCAAGGACCCAGCGAGCAGCCTAGCTATCTGCCAGCGGCGCCGTTTTGTTTTCCAATTTGGCGGGCCGGTAAACAACTTTGACGGGCTGTAGTTTGAGGACCCCTGGTATAGACTAATACTATACACTTTACTAATGACACTGGCTGCAAAGGAGTTAACATCTTGGATAATCAAGGTGTGTGCCTAACAAGTGTTAGTTTGTGCAATGTGTGCTGCTTTTTACTAAAGATATTTTTGCGTCTTCTCCCTGCTTTGCAGGGAGAAGAAACAGAGATCATTCCTTCTGTATAGAGCAAAGCATCCTCTGATTGGACTAGGTGGAGTGGTGACATCACATAATAATACTGTTAGTGACACCAACGCAGGGGGTTATTATTGCAGTCACTGATGTCAATGCTGAGGGTTATTATTGCAGGGATTGACACCAATGGTGGGGGTTTTTATTGTGTCCAATGGCACCTATGCTGGGGGTCTCTTAGATTGTAGGCTCTCTGTTTCCTCTTGTACCAAAATGTATTGTAACTGTCTTAATTTTGTAAAGCTTTGCACAAACTCTTGGTGCTATATAAATCCTGTATAATAATATTAATATTGCAGTCACTGACACCAATAATAATTCCAACATACTCTTCAGTAAGCACTGTGGTACCCACATAGAAGAAAAATCTATTTGAAATATATTTTTAAAATATTCTTCCCAAATATATTGACATATATTTGAAATACTACAATTTTGGCCATATCCATATATTTCAAAATATATTTCAATAAATAAATATATATATATATATATATATATATATATATATATATATATATATGTACTGTATGTTGAAATGCATTTTTAATATATTACAAAATATATGAAAAATATTTTTAAAAATATATATAATTTAAAATATATTCTTCAGATTTTTTTTATAACATATAAAAATGTCATTTTAACATATATTTGTAAATGCATTCCAAAACATTTAGATTTGTATTTTTAAAGTATATACAGTACAGTAATACAGTATATTTGAAAATGTATTTTTAAAAATATTTTTCATATTTTGTAATAAAAACACATTTCAACATACAGTATATATATATATATATATATATATATATATATATATTTATTGAATATATTATTGAAATATATTTAGAAATATGTTGAATATGGACAAAATTGTAGTATTTCAATTATATGCCAATATATTTGGGAAGAATATATTAATATATTTCAAAAATATATTTCAAATATATTAGTCTTCCATATGGCATGCTGTAAGAAAGACAGCAGGACTGAGTCTTTCAGGCATTGAGGTGCTTTACAGCCCAACTGATTTTAGTAGGTTACCTAACCCAGACCAATACATCTTAGTGCACAGAATCTCGCTTCTATTGGTATTGTTGAAGGCTGCATTTGAGACCCTCTATAACTTTCAACTTTCTCTTTCTCTTTAATTGCAACATAAATTTAAAAAAGTAGAGGAAGAATGTGCAGGGAAGGGGAGAAAAGAATGAATTCCAGGACGTGTACTCATGTTTTTGTGACTTGTGTCACGGTGGCTCTCTTTGTATGACCTCTTCTTCAATGCTAAGTCTTCAATGCTAAACTCTTCCTGTCAATGTGTCTCATCTCATTGTGTTTCCCCCGCAATGCTTAATTCAGCGATATAATCCTACAGCATGATCTTCAAGGCCAGAAGCCAAGGAAGTAAAAGGACTGAGCTGTCTCCCTTTGTGGCGAAAGTGAATGCGCTGTGTGGTCTATAGAATGGGACATTTGCTTGGTATGCTGAAGGGGAGAGGTCGCATAATAAACATAGTTTTACAGTAAAAAGTACAAAGTAAATTCGGAATGACAGGGAATTTTGTCTTTAGGGGAATCCCAATGTGCTTAACAAGCTCTGGTGAAGAACGGATTGGGGAATAACATGGATGTTAGTGATAAGTCAATAATAGATACATGTCAAGGCATTCGTGTAAATGGAATCAGGGACCTTCAGACGAATGTTTCCACGCTCGGATTTGTGTACATGTGCAGCATTTGGTAGGCAGGAAGATTTAATACTCTGGATTATGTTTATAAAAACAGTCTGCCGCTTCAGGACTTCCCAGCTGTTTTGATCGGTAATAGCGGACTCTTTTAAGCCCCACTCCAACTTTCTAACAAGCAGTATATTGGAAGGTGAGACAGTGTAACAATACATTTTGTATTATGTATTACGTGTCTTATATCAATGTTTTACCTATACAGTCTGTCAGATAATGCACCACTTTGTTCAGAAAATCATTGCAACTGTAGCAATGGTTAGACAGAGGCCTTGGTGTAATAGCCAGAGACGGGTCAAATTGTGGTCAGGGCTAAGAGGCTCTGCAGGTCAGCCCCTCTGGAATTTCCCCTTGCTGTAGGGCTTTTGGAGGAAGGCCCTGAAGGCAGTGGGTTGATCTGAAGAGTGGCCAGTTGCACTTTTGAGGGATCCTAGCCAATCCCCAACAAAAGGTTGGCAAGGGGTTGGGACACCCTTATAAGTGTTGGATCCTGCTCAGTAGGAAGGGAGAGTTCAGGTGGAAGAAGGGGATGGGGCCTACCTGCAGGCCTGGAGCTGGATAGGAGGAAAGCTTTGACCTCACCGGCGCTCTGAGAGAGGACCACCAGTACGGATGGAAAAGAGCAGCCCAACTGATAGGCCTAGTAGCAGCCACCAACCCACAAGTGGTACAGGAGAGGATCTGAGTGAGTGCCCCTGCATCCCCTGGGCAAATAGGGGAAGGAGCACTCTGGTGGAAAACCAGATTAGCCACCTACCAGTGATTGTTCATCTTTTAAAGTGACAGGAACCGGATCCCCTGTTCAGTAACACCTCCAGATTGCTGGGTAAAGAGGAAAAGTTAATTTAGGGTCTGGGTTGGTACAATAAGGAGATGCTGGCTAGCTCCCCAACAGAGACTGAGCTGTGGAGAAGGCTTGTAAATAGTTCCAGGAAGTTGTCCTCAGTTTTTCAGTATCCTTGGGCATCCTGTACATCCTTAACACTATCCCAGTTCAAAGCACCTAAATAAAACAAAACCAAGGCTCAAGGACTGGTTTTTGACTCTGGATGCAAGCCTGTGAGAAGATGTGTGATGCTTGGCTGTGCAGGACTAAAGGGGGACCCAAATCTTCTAGTGATTCCTAGGGGGGTAGTGCTACTGTAAGGGATTTCCGGCAAGACGAATTGCGATTAGAAGTGCGCATGCGCACAGGAACGTCCGGAGAAGAGTGGTCGGTTGTGTGCATGCGCGATCGCGCACGTGCACACGCACGGCAAAGATTGCCGCCAGACGGGCTATTTAAAGAGTGTCTCTGCCCACGTTAGGTGCTGACTGGTCTTCAGCTCCCCCGTGTCCTGCTTGTTCCTCTGTGATTCCTTTGTTGCTGACCCGGCTTGTTCCTAACCTGACTCTAATTGCTCTCCTTATTGATACTGGTTCCTGACTTCGGCTCTGCTCCCGACTTTGGCTTTCCTTCTGATTCTGTACCGTGCTGCCCGACTGTTGATGACCCTGGCTATTCCTGTGACACTGCTCCTGTCTGTTACACTCACTGCCTGCCTTGCTCTGGTGCACACCTGGCGATCTACAAGACCCGCTCTGCTTGTTACTACTGTGCCTGAATCAGAAGATCATCATCTGCAAGAGCTGCAAACAACAACTACTGGTGCTCTTGTCCCCCTGGTCCCTGGACTCCCTCTGTTCCAACTCCAGTGGGGTCAGGGCTAATGACACAAGTGAGGCCGACTTCATCATTTCAGTCTCCCATCAGGTACGTGACAGCTACCCAATTACAAATGTTTCAGCATTCTCATGTTTAATTCTTTTTGTTTGTAATGGTATGACTCAAAAAAGTGGAGAAACAAAAAGCCAAATCTGACACGTTCCAACCAAAACCCCAAAATTGGACTGGACACAATTATTGGCACCCTCAATTTAATATTTGGTAGCCCTTGAAAAAAATAACTGAAACCAAACACTTCCTCTCCAGCGCTTTGTCTGAATCCATCTCTTAGATTGTAAGCTCTAATGGGCAGGGCCCCCTGATTCCTCTTGTACCAAATTTTATTGGAACTATAATGTATGACTTCAGTTTATAAAGCGCTGCGCAACCGTTGGAACTATATAAATCCTGTATAATAATAATAATAATAATTTCTAGGGACTTTTTTGACGTGTGCTTTTTGCCATTGACCCGCTGTAAAACCCATGATCTCTGACGGAGACCCAACTTTCTGATACTGGGTCCTACATTGGCCCCCAGAATTCTTTGGTAGTCTTCAGATTTCATAATACCATGCACACGGTCAAGACATCCAGTACCTGAAGCATCAAGGCAACCCCAAAACATCAGTGAACCTCCACCAAGTTTGACTGTAGGAACTGTATTCTTTTGTTTAAAGGCATCATTTCTTTTTTTGAAATCAGTGGAATGATGGGCTCTACCAAAAAGCTGTAATTGTACTGCTAGGGTGACAGTATGTAAAAAAAACAAAAAAAACATAAATAATAATATAAAAAAATAAAATAAAAATGTACAAACAAAATGTAAAAAAATTATAATTTTTTGTTATAAACTAATTTGGGTTATTTTGTTTTTTACTAAAAAGATAGCTGAATACATTTTGGCCAAGATTTATGAAGAAAGATTATTTATTTGCAAAAGTTTATAAGAAAAACACTTTTTTTCAAAATGTTTGGAATTTTTTTTCATTTATATAGCAAAAAAAAAAAAATCCCAGTGGTGAATATATACCACCAAAATAAAGCTTTTTCTGTCTCAAAAAATTCATATGGGTACAGTGTTGCATGACCGCATAATTGTCATTCAAAGTGTGATATCGCTGAAAGCTGAAAATTGGCCTGGACAGGAAGGGGGTGAAAGTGTCCGGACTTGAAGTGGTTAACAAAACACGATTCTCCCTTCTGTTGTACATGAGGCACTGTCATGCTGTTACTGAGTTTTGTTGTCACTTGAAAACTGAAGATAAAAATTATTGAATAAAAAAAAGTGTAAAAAAATACTCCTATGCATGCTATTATACCACAGGAAGTAGAACAAACTTCGACATGAAACATTTTTGAGCTCAATACCTCATTGATTGAGGAAAACTACGTTTTCCTACGGTGGTATTTAGTGCTAGTGCGCTTGGCGTCCTCTGTTATGGGGACTTCCTCCCGATGTTTCCACTGCTGCCCACATGAGGGAACTGTTCTTCACACCTGGTGGACTTGCTTCAAAGTGAAGCGGTTTTGGATCCCCACATACAGTATAATTTCATTTACACCCTCACTCAGGTGAACCTTGTGAAAACTCCACAGCAGGCCCTTTTAGGGAAGCCGGTGTGATCGCATTCATCTTTACACCTCCTCCCTTGGTCACTTGATAAACTCCCATGGCTTCAATTACCATCTCTATGCTGATGACACGCAAATCTATCTGTCTACCCCTCACCTCACCCCTTCAGTCTCCTCTCACCTCACCCCTTCAGTCTCCTCCTCACCTCACCCCTTCAGTCTCCTCCTCACCTCACCCCTTCAGTCTCCTCCTCACCTCACCCCTTCAGTCTCCTTCTCACCTCACCCCTTCAGTCTCCTCTCGCATTACTAACCTACTAAGTGACACATCGGCATGGATGTCACTCTAATTCCTCAAACTCAACCTTTCCAAAATGGAGCTCTTAGTATTCCCCCCAGCCCATGACCCCTCCCCTGACTTCTCCATCAAGATCAATAATACAACCATCAGTCCCTCCCTCATGCCAGGGTACTAGGTGTAATCCTAGACTCCCATCTGTCCTTTCAGCCCCAAATCCAATCACTGCCCAGATCATGTAGACTTCACCTCCGCAACATCTCCAAGATACACCCGTTCCTAACCTCGGAAACCACTAAGCAACTTATTTACTCCCTTGTTATCTCTCGCCTCGACTACTGTAACTCCTTCCTCATTGGCCGACCTCATCGCAGGCTATCCCCTCTTCAGTCTGTCATGAATGCTGCTGCCAGACTCATCCACCTTACTAACCGTTCTGTATCTGCCACCCCTCTCTGCCAATCCCTCCATTGGCCTCCACTCAGTGTCCTCCACCCCTCTCTGCCAATCCCTCCACTGGCCTTGACTCAGTGTCCTCCACCCCTCTCTGCCAATCCCTCCACTGGCCTCTACTCAGTGTCCTCCATCCCTCTCTGCCAATCCCTTCACTGGCCTCCACTCAGTGTCCTCCACCCCTCTCTGCCAATCCCTCCACTGGCCTCCACTCAGTGTCCGCCCCCCTCTCTGCCAATCCCTCCACTGGCCTCCACTCAGTGTCCTCCACCCCTCTCTGCCAATCCCTCCACTGGCCTCCACTCAGTGTTCTCCACCCCTCTCTGCCAATCCCTCCACCGGCCTCCACTCAGTGTCATCCACCCCTCTCTGCCAATCCCTCCACCGGCCTCCACTCAGTGTCCTCCACCCCTCTCTGCCAATCCCTCCACCGGCCTCCACTCAGTGTCCTCCACCCCTCTCTGCCAATCCCTCCACTGGCCTCTACTCAGTGTCCTCCACCCCTCTCTGCCAATCCCTTCACTGGCCTCCACTCAGTGTCCTCCATCCCTCTCTGCCAATCCCTCCACTGGCTCCCAGTTGCCCAACGGATAAAATTCAAAAAACTAACAATGACATTTAAAGCCGTCCACAACACTGCCCCAACTTACATAACCGATCTTGTCTCTAAATATCACTCAAACCGTACTCTCCGCTCCTCGCAAGACCTCCTGCTCTCTAGCTCCCTTATCTCCTCCTCCTATGCTCGTCTCCAAGACTTCTCCAGGGCGTCACCCATCCTATGGAACTCCCTACCCCAATCTATCAGACTATCGCCTACTCTGCTCACTTTTAGGCAATCACTGAAAACCTATCTCTTCAGTGAAGCCTATCCCGCCCTCCGCTAATTCTGGATCTTCTACTCTTCCAACCACTCCATCCCCCACAGTTATTACCTATTGTACCATTCACCCCTCCCTCCTAGATTGTAAGCTCCAAGGATCAGGGCCCTCAAATCCCTTTTGTATTGAACTGTATTGTTGCAGTATTGTTTCCCACTATAATGTAAACCGCGGAGCAAACCGTTGGCACTATATAAATCCTGTATAATAATAATAATACAGCAGCAAGAATTTCCATTGCATGGTCCTGGAAATCCCCTATGGTCACCTTTGGACTTCTAAAGGCTAAACTAACATGGATTATGATTAACAAAAGAATGTCGGCCATTCTCCATGGGAGAAAACATGGGATCCTTGGATAAAATATCCCTCAGGACCCTCCTGAACTGGATGGAGGGACTCTGGTGTAGTAATCAAAGAGTGCACGTTTAGTATCTTTTCTTTTTCTCTTCATTTTTCTTTTCTTCGCCCTTTTCTTCTTCTCTCTATATTTTGGTCTGACTCTCTTACCATTGTTGGTCCTGTGGGTCTTCTCTTTTATGCGAGCCTGCGATTTTTCAGCACAAGCCCACAGAATCATACGCGTTGAATCATTATGGCACTACTTTATTGGTGATTCTGTTATCGTTGCTTTGGGTGCGGATGGATCTTTTGACTGATCATCATCATGCTGACCAATGTAATATATGATATGCTCAGGGCTTTTTTTTCTCAGAGACTAGGTACAGATACTACCTTCTGGCAGTGTCCAGGGGTGCCCATGCATGAAGATAGCCCTGGCAGGTTGGAGTTAGCCAGTGTTTTCCTGGCAGCAGAGCGGTTTTTAGAGTTTTTTTTTACCCCCCAAAAATATCAAAAAAGTCTAAAAATGCTGGTTTGCGGCGTTTTACTGCGATTTACCACATTTTGCTGCGTTTTTCAGTGTTAGAGCGTTTTTACCCACTAGTCCTGGGGTTTTTTTCCAGCCAAAAAATGTCCCAGCCAAAAAACGTTGATTACATTCTATGTGTGCATGGACACATAGGATAACATGATGGGGGGTTTACTAGCTGTAGAAAAAAATGTCAAAAAAAGTCAAAAGCGAAAAACAGCAGCTGTAAAAACATCCAGTGTGCGTGAGGACTTAGCCCTTTAGCGTTAGCTGTGTAAAGTCACATTAAAAACGTGAGTTTTCAGCTTTTTTTTAGTTTTTGCATTAGCGTTTAGCGTTGTTTTGCCACGTTTGCATTTTTAGCTTTTTTTGACCAAAAAAAAAAGTCCAAAAACATCAGTTTGCTGTGTTTTTCCATTAGCGTTTAGCGGTGTTCTGTCTCTCCAATCTAAGCATTGATAGTGTGATCTCTGTAACTTACAGTTGTGATGAGATAGCGATAACTTCAACCTCAGTTGGATACCACAGTCAGTGACTCAATGAGAATGATATCTTGTAGCTCTTGTGAAGTTTATTCCATAAACTGAGAGAATCTTACAACAATGAACATTCGATAGGTCAAAAGAACATGCTGTTTCCTGCTCCATGCCATGAGGCTTACTGCAATGCATCTCTGGGAAAGGGGGAGGGCTATCTATGCAACATTAACTAAACTAAAGGAAAGGGAGGAGCAGAGCCAAAACAATTAAAACATTTAAAGGCATATGACAGTCATGTGAAACATGACAAATGGTGTTTTTCCGTGTTTGCCGTTTTTAGCATTTTTATCATTTTTTTTTACCAAAACAAAATTGGGGGGGGTCAAAAAAAGTCCAAAAACACCAGTTTGCAGCGTTTTTCTGCGTTTTTCAGCGTTAGAGCGTTTTTACAGCTAAAATCTCCTCTACAAGCACACTAGTCCTGGGTTTTTTCCCAGCCAAACGTTGATTCCAGTCTGTGTGTGCATGGGCACATAGGGTAACATGCTGGGGGGTTTACTAACTAAAAAAGTCAAAAACCGTCAAAAGCTAACAACAGCTGCTGTAAAAACGTCCCGTGTGCATGAGGACTGAGGCTCAATGCACACGGGGTGTCTTGATAACGCTGGTAACGTTTAGTGGCGTTTTCCCGCGTTTGCAATTTTTAGCTTTTTCTTACCCCCCCAAATTTTTTTGGGCTAAAGAAAAGTCCAAAATCATTGGTTTGCAGTGTTTTTGCATTAGTATTTAGCAGCGTTTTGCCACGTTTTTCCGTGTTTGCGTTTTTTAGCTTTTTTTATTAAAAAAAATGTCCAAAATCATCAGTTTGCGGTGTTTTTGCATTAGTGTTTAGTCACGTTTTTCCACGCTTGCGCTTGTTAGCTTTTTTTTTTATAAAAAAAATCTTTTTTGCTAAAAAAAAGGTCCAAAAACATTGGTTTGCAGTGTTTTTGCATTAACGTTTAGCAGCGTTTTGCCACATTTTTCTGCGTTTGCGTTTTTTAGCTTTTTTTTATCTAAAAAAAGTCCAAAAACATCAGTTTGTGGTGTTTTTGTATTAGCGTTTAGCAACGTTTTCTGCTTTTTTAGCATTTTTTTAACCCCCCAAAAATTGGGGAGGTCAAAAAAAGTCCAAAAACACCAGTTTGCTGCTTTTTCCTGCGTTTTTCAGAGTTAGAGCGTTTTTAAAGTTATAAAAACTCCTCTAGGAACCCGCTAGTTCTGGGGTTTTTTCCAGCCAAAACACATTGATTACAGTCTATGTGTGCATGGACACATCATAAGCAAGGGCGGACTGACCATTTGGAAACTCGGGCACTGCCGAGGGCCCAGGGTCAGTAGGGGGCCCCATGAGATGCCCTTGGTACCTTTGTCATAGGCTTTTTTGAGTTTGGGCAAGGATGCAGGGGCCTCATGATCCCCTATTGCCCGGGGGCCCCACGAGTTGTCAGTCCGCCCCTGATCATAGGATAACATGCTGGGGAGTTTAACTAAATCCAAAATGGTGTAGCGCTAAATTTATTTATTTCAGGTACTTCTATAGCGCCATCAATTTACACAGCGCTTTACATATATATTGTACATTCACATCAGTCCCTAACCCTCAAGGGGTGTACAATCTAAGGTCCCTAACTCACATTCATACATACATATACTAGGGACAATTTAGACAGGAGCCAATTAACCTACCAGCATGTCTTTGGAGTGTGGAAGGAAACCGGAGTACCCGGAGGAAACCCACGCAGTCACAGGGAGAACATACAAACTCCAGGCAGGTGGTGCTGGGGTTGGGATTCGAACCAACTACCATAGTACTGCCAGGCGGACTTGCTAACCATTTAGCCACTGTGCTGCCCTTAAATAAATACTACCATGTGTAAAAATACATGAAAAATATATAGATATAAATAAATATGTGAAAATCAATGAATAATGTGCTAACACGCACAAGTGAATAATCACAAATAATACAGTGACCCCCCCAGCAACATATATATCCTACTATTCTATCCTCCTGCTCCTCGACCTCTCCGCGGCCTTCAACACTGTTGACCACCCTCTCCTCCTTGCCAAACTGCACTCCCTTGGCATCAGGGACTCCGCTCTCTCCTGGTTCTCCTCCTACCTTTCCCAACGCTCCTTCAGCATCACCTACAACACTGCGACCTCCCCCTCCCTCCCCCTCTCTGTCGGGGTCCCCCAAGGCTCTGTCCTCGGGCCCCTCCTCTTCTCCATCTATACCTCCTCCCTTGGCAAACTTATTCACCCCCACAGCTTCAACTATCACCTCTATGCCGACGACACCCAAATTTTCCTCTCCACCTCACCCCCTCACTCTCTGCCCGCATCGCCCACCTCCTAAATGACATATCAGACTGGATGTCGCTCCATTTCCTCAAATGTAACCTATCCAAAACCGAGCTCCTGGTCTTCCCCCCACCCCGTGCCCCCCATCCTCTCCATGACTACTAACAACGCCACCATCTCTCCCACCCCACACGCCAAAGTCCTGGGTGTCACCCTGGACTCCCACCTCTCCTTCCTACCCCACATCCAACTGCTATCTAGATCTTGCAGGCTCCACCTCCACAACATCTCCAAGATACATACGTTCCTCACCCCAGACACCACCAAACAACTCGTACACTGCCTCATCATCTCACGCCTGGACTACTGCAACTCCCTTCTCACCGGCCTACCCAAACAAACGCTATCCCCACTCCAGTCCATCCTAAACTCAGCGGCTAGACTCATCCACCTCACCAACCGCTCCACATCTACCACCCCCCTCTGCCAATCCCTTCATTGGCTCCCGATTGCCCAGCGCGTCAAATTCAAACTGCTAACTCTGACCTACAAAGCCATTCACAACGCCACCCCAAACTACATAACTGACCTGATACCCAAATACTACCCTACCTGTGCCCTCCGCTCCTCACAGGATCTCCTACTCTCCAGCTCCCTGGTCTCCTCCTCCCACGCCCGATTTCAGGACTTCTCCAGGACTTCCCCCATCCTCTGGAACTCCCTACCCCAATCCATCAGACCGTCACCTACCCTCCTCACCTTCAGGCGCACCCTGAAAACCCTCCTCTTCAGGGAAGACTACCCCAACCTCACCTAACACCTGACCTCACCTAACAACTAACCTCCTCCACTCCTCCCACCACTTCATCCCCCACAGCCATTTCCTCCTGTGCCACCTTCCCCTCCCTCCTAGATTGTAAGCTGGAAAGAGCAGGGCCCTCGAACCCCTCGTGTATTGTATTGTTACTGTCTTGTCTCATGTTCTGTCCCCCTCGCTACTGTACAGCACTGAGCATACCCTTTGGCGCTATATAAATACTGTATAATAATAATAATATCCCCAAACTGGGGGATCTAATGAAAGTGAACCATGTGATTCCCTCTTTGTGAACGCAATTATATTCTACAAGTGCAAGTGTACAAAGTACAAAAACACAATACGTAATTTTAATGCTGGGGGGTTTACTGGCTGTAGAAAAAAAACGTCAAAAGCCAAAAACGTCAAAAGCCAAAAACAACAAAAGCCAAAAACGTCAAAAGCCAAAAACGTCCCGCGTGCGTGAGGACTTGTGGATAATATGATAATAGGTGACAGTAGCCCGTCTTAACCCCTCCACGTCTGGAAGCCTGTGTTACGATTCTTCATATTTCACAGACATCTCTTCATCTCACATCTCTCTTTCAAAAAAAAAAAAAAACTAACAGAAACCTGAGCAGTTGACATTCCCTGGGGGAATCCAAGTGAAAGGTATGTTGTTCTTTTAATATTAGAGGCTTTCCAGTTCCTGTTATAAGAAGCTCTTGTGCAGACACATACCTGGGTCCTGCCTTTGAATCCCAGCTAATTAGATCATGTTTCATATTCCCCTTCAAACTTCTTATCTTACATAAAGCCCTTTCTGTTCGGGAACAAATCATTATGCAAAATTTGGACAGGGCTTCAGTCTGAGATACCTGAAGCCACTAAGTGGTGTTAACTTGCAGGTAGCTGTCACTTCACTCACAAGAAGCATTTGTACTGAAAGCTTTTAATTATGTCCAGAAGAAGAGTGCTATATGAAATAACCGGCGGGGAAATATTGCTTGCAAATTGCCGCTGAGTGAAACTACTCAGCGAGGGCCATTGTAGTGTCTGGATCTCAGACAGACATGCACCGCTGGCTGGGAAATATGTTTCAGACTCTCCTCTGAACAGAACCCTCTCTCAGCTCTGGTCCACCTGCTCCTCGATGAAAGTCTCTGCTGGGAGAGTTTGCGGTTTCTCCTGCCGCTGATGACATTTCTCCGTCTGCTGCTGTCACCCGCCCCGCGGCAAGTCATTATTTTTTGTCAACGTAAATAGCAAAAGTGCAGCGCTTAAGAAATTGAACTGAAAACAGCGAAAAGTCAATATAATAATATCCGCGGTATTCTCTAAAAAGATGCAAACTTCCAAAGCTCTTGCGGCCTCAAATAATAGCAATAATAGCAATGCGCACTCACCAGAAACGCATGGGTTATGCGCATGTAGGAATAATCATTCCAGATGTCAGATCCCTCAAAGACCAGATGGCGGGCACCCCTCTCACGGTGGATCGCCGAAGATTCCAAATTGAATCCAGAGGTCCCCTTAAGGTCAGTTAGGTACTCCACACTGATAGTGATACTCTCTCCTCTGAATGGTACAGGCACCTTCTCTGTGGGGGTGACAGCTCCACACAGGAGCCCCAGAAAACAGGTGCCAGAGATAGTGTAGTATTATTTAAAACAAAATTTATTGCTTCAACAAAAGTATAGGGCAGTATGCAGATCCAGACCTATATAAAGGCATTAAAAGGAAAAAAGCAGTACTGACCCTAATAAAGATGTCCGCCGGGCCTCCTCGTGGCTCCGGCGGTGGAATGACGTCACGCTCTGCGGTGGAACAGGGTAGCCCCCCAAAATTGTAGACTGATAGAGACGCAGGGGCGGACTGACCATTTGGAACTGCCCGAGGGCCCGGGGTCAGTAGGGGGCCCCATGAGATGCCCCTGGTACCTTTTTCATAGGTTTTTTTGAGTTTGGGCAAGGACACAGGGGCCCCATGATCTCCTATTGCCTGGGGGCCCTATGAGTTGTCAGTCTGCCCCTGATAGAGGGAAAGAAAATCAGGAATATTTAAAGTGGATAGGAGCCCTAAGGCCTTGTTTAGATGGGATGCAGGCACTACCACCTCTCTGGAAAGTGATCAGGGGGGAATGTAAGGAGAACTCTGATGGGGACCTTGATGTAAGAAGGGACTTTGCTGGGGATGCTGATGTCAGCAGAGACTGTGATGGGGACCCTGATATAAGGGGAGATGCAGATTGTGATGGGAAGTGTGATGTAAGCTTTGGTGGGGACCCTGATGTAAGGGAGGACTCTGATGCAGACCCTGATCTAAAGGGGGACTTTGATGAGGACCCTGATCTAGGGGTGGACATTGATGGGGACCCTGATCTAAAGGGGGACTTTGATGAGGACCCTGATCTAGGGGTGGACTTCGATGGGGACCCTGATCTAGGGATGGACTTTGATGGGGACCCTGATGTAAGGGAGGACTTTGATGGGGACCTGATGTAAGGGGGGGACTCAAATGAGGACACTAATGTAAAGGGGACTCTGATGGAGACCCTGATGTAAGAAGGAACTCTGATAGGAACCTTGATCTAATGGGAGACTCTAATGGAAACCCTCATGTAAGAGGGGGACTTTGATAGGGATCCTGATGTCAGGGGGGACTGTAATGGGGACCTTGATATAAGGGAGAACTTTGATGGGGATGCTGATGTAAGGGGGGACTGTGAAGGGAAGTGTGATGAAAGCCAAGACTTTGATGGAGACCTTGATGTAAGGGGGGACTCTGATGCAGACCCTGATCTAAAGGAGGACTTTGATGAGGACCCTGATCTAGGGGTGGACTTTGATGGGGACCCTGATGTAAGGGGGGACTTTGATGGGGACCCTGATGTAAGGGGGGACTCAAATGAGGACACTAATGTAAAGGGGATTCTGATGGAGACCCTGATGTAAGAAGGAACTCTGATGGAACCTTAATCTAATGGGAGACCCTAATGGAGACCCTGATGTAAGGGGGGACTGTGACGGGAAGTGTGATGTAAGCCGAGACTTTGATGAGGACCCTGATGTAAGGGGGGACTCTGATGCAGACCCTGATCTAAAGGGGGACTTTGATGAGAACCCTGATCTAGGGGTTGACTTTGATGGGGCCCTGATGTAAGGGGGGACTTTGATGGGGGCCCTGATGTAAGGGGGGACTCAAATGAGGACACTAATGTAAAGGGGACTCTGATGGAGACCCTGATGTAAGAAGGAACTCTGATGGGAACCTTTATCTAATGGGAGACCCTAATGGAGATCCTGATGTAAGGGAGGGACTTTGATGGGGATCCTGATGTAAGGGGAGACTGTAATGGGGACCCTGATATAAGGGAGGAATTTGATGGGGATGCTGATGTAAGGGGGGACTGTGATGGGAAGTGTGATGAAAGCCGAGACTTTGATGGGGACCCTGATGTAAGGGAGGACTCTGATGCAGACCCTGATCTAAAGGGGGACTTTGATGAGAAACCTGATCTAGGGGTGGACTTTGATGGGGACCCTGATGTAAGGGGGGACTCTGATGCAGACCCTGATGTAAGGGGGGACTTTGATGAGGACCCAGATCTAGGGGTGGACTCTGAAGTTGACTCTGATGTAAGGGGAGACTTTAATGGGGACCCTGATGTAAGGGGGGGCTCTGATGAGGACACTAATGTAAAGGAGGCTCTGATGGAGACCCTGATGTAAGAAGGAACTCTGATTGGAACCTCGATCTAAAGGGAGACTCTAATGGAGACCCTGATGTATGGGGAGAGGACTTTGATGGGGATCATGATGTAACGGGGGACTCTGATGGGTAATGGGGGACTAACATACAGGAATAAAACAGTGATAGTTCTATTTTTTATGTTGCATAATATTTGTTTTCATTTTGGTAAAATATAAAGGAAGAAGTTGCGCCGAGTAAACAGATACCAAACATGTCAAGTTTTAAAAATGCGCACACTGTTGGCATCGGAAAAAAAAAACGATGGTACCCCAAATTTTTCTACACATTTAAAGCCTATATCAGGGGCGGACTGACAACTCATGGGGCCCCCGGGCAATAGGGTATCATGGGGCCCCTGTGTCCTTGCCCAAACTCAAAAAAGCCTATGAAAAAGGAACCAGGGGCATCTCATGGGGCCCCCTACTGACCCCGGGCCCTCGGGCAGTGCCCAAATTTCCAAATGGTCAGTCCGCCCCTGGCCCATACAGTACTGCAGCATATCCAAACACAGCTTTCATGAACCCAACTCAGCAGAAGCACTTTCTTTGTCACAGAGGAAATTCTGAAGGTTAAATTCCTGCAGCTGCTAGATGTCCTTATTTCAACGTGTTGGCTGACTCATAGACTTGTATTGTGAGAAGGAACAGTCAGGCTCGTTCAGAGTGCATGCATTGAGGCACGTTAACATAAGTTTCAGGAAAGTTTCCGGTTTTTAAATACTTTGTTTAAGTGGTATAGGCTTTCCTAGATTGTAAGCTCGAAAGAGTAGGGCCCTATAACCCCTGTGTGCTGTTTGTAGGTGCTGTAATGTTTCATGTATTGCCCCCCCCCCCCCCTCTATTGTACAGCGCTGAGCAAACCCTTTGGCGCTATATAAACGCGATGTAATAATAATAATAATAATAAATGAAAGAATGTGGAAGACAAAACATACCGCACATCCAACATCCATCCATTTATATCTATTTTGGCTTAGCACTGTGTATAATACATTCATACATAAAATATTTTTAACGAGATGAACATTTATAATGGTTTATCATTGCATAGAACTCTACGATTATAACAAAAAGATGGAAAAAAAATTAAAGAATATAAATAACAACCTTTTATTATTGCTCGTAGCATATCCTGTATGTGGATTGATATTTATACTACGTCTTGTGACCTTTTGGAATATGATTTATTCATATGCCTTGTTATAAACCTTCTGCATATATTGTGGATCCAGAAATCTACCCAAATTGCCAATATTATTCTTTGTTGCTGTGCTATTTTAATTGTTTAAATTAGGTACCTATTGGTAGGAATCAGGGGCGTCCCTAGGGTTGGTGTCACCCGGTGCGGTAACACTTGGTGTCACCCCCCCGATGATCCCCGCAGGATGGATCGGGTCTGCGGATTGAGCATAAAGGATCGCAGTCCAATCCATTATGCTCCCCAATCCGCAGATCCGATCCATCCTGCGGGGATCATCGGCTTGCAACCTATACGGGGTTAACGGATCTCTCCACGAGCTCCACAAAAAGGTACATTTTAAAGCAAGCCGATGATCCCCGCAAGATGGATCGGATCTGCAGATTGGGGAGCATAATAGATCGGACTCCGATCTATTATGCTCAATCCGCAGATCTGATCCATCCTGCGGGGATTGTCGGCTTGCAACCTATACGGGGTTATCTGATCTCTCCACGAGCTCCACAAAAGGTAAGGTTTAAAGCAAGCCGACGATCCCCGCAGGATGGATCAGATCTGCAGATTGGGGAGCATAATGGATCGGACTCCAATCCATTATGCTCAATCCGCAGATCCGATCCATCCTGCGAGGATCGCCGGTTTGCTTTAAAACTTACCTTGTCACCCCGTGCGATAGGTGTCACCCAATGCGGTGCTCATCCCCCGCGCCTGCCTAGGGACGCCACTGGTAGGAATATACACTACTGATACAGGAAACCATTAAGATTATAAAAAAAAAAAAAAAACTGTTGCTGTGACTGATTATAAAGTGTGAGCTGGTGTTCAGGTTCAATTTGTTAGTGTTTCTAAATCTGCTAGTCCAGCTACCACTCCCCTCCCCCCAGACTGACAATGCTCCTGTCTGCTGTGACCCCAGATTGGAGGAGCTTTAATACAGGAGATGTGTTACTGCCATGTAACCAGGTGAAAACAGAGGGGGAAAAAAAACAAAGAATAGAAAACTAATGCAGCCACCACATTTAAGGATTGATAGGCTGAAAAATAAATTGGGTTTAATACCGCTTTAATTAATATGTTACTCCTATTGGCACTTTGTAGGACGTTCATTTTTACTTTAAGCAAATTGTGGACTTAATAAGTACAAGAGTTTTCATAAATGTGTTGGGGGTCCTGGTAGTTTATAGCACTTTTGACAAAGTTTTAAGAATGTAAACCGAATCACTAAAATCTCATTATATGTTTTAACATCCCAATAGATATGTGTATCAACTCTGCTCTCCCCCAATATAGACAAAAGATCCCAATTCAGTTGCTACATACACTATGCTGCCAAAAGTATTGGCCCCACCCTCCAAATCATGTGATTCAGGTGTTCCAATCCCCTCCATGGACACAGGTGTATACAGTCAAGCCCCTAGGCATGCAGACTGCTTCTACAAACATTGGTGAAAGAATGGGTTGCTCTCAGGAGCTCAGTGACTCCAAGCGTGGTCCCGTGATAGGTTGTCACCTGTGCAATAAGTCCATCCGTGTCATTTCCTGGATACCAAATATTCCACGCTCAACTGTTAGTGGGATTATAACAAAGTGGAAGCAACTGGGAACAACAGCAACTCAGCCACCAAGTGGTAGGCCACGTCACATGACAGAGCGGGGTCAGTGCATGCTGAAGTGCACAGTGCGCAGAAGTCGCCAACTGTCTGCAGAGTCAATAGCTAAAGATCTCCAAACTTGGTGTGGCCTTCAGATTAGTACAACAACAGTGCGTAGAGAGCTTCATGGAATGGGTTTCCACGGCCGAGCAGCTGCATCCAAGCCTTACATCACCAAGTGCAAAGCAAAGCATCGGATGCAGTAGTGTAAAGCACGCCACCACTGGACTCAAGAGGAATGGAGACGTGTTCTCTGGAGTGACCAATCACACTTCTCTGTCTGGCAATCCGATGGATGTGTCTGGGTTTGGCAGTTGCCAGGAGAATGGTACTTGTGCCAAGTGTAAAGTTTGGTGGATGGGGGATTATGGTGTGGAGTTGTTTTTCAGGGGTTGGGCTTGGCCCCCTAGTTCCAGTGAAAGGAACTCTTAAGGCATCAGCATACCAAGACATTTTGGGCAATTTCATGCTCCCAACTTTGTGGGAAGAGTTTGGGGATGGCCCCTTCCTGTTCCAACATGACTGCGCACCAGTGCACAAAGCAAGGTCCATAAAGACATGGAGGAGCCAGTTTGGGGTGGAGGAACGTGACTGGCCTGCACAGAGTCCCGACCTCAACCCCATAGAACACCTTTGGGAAGAAGTAGAGTGGAGACTGCGAGCCAGGCCTCCTCCCCCGACATCAGTGCCTGACCTCACAAATGTGCTTCTGGAAGAATGGTCCAACCTTTCCATAGACACCCTCCTAAACCTTGTGGATGGCCTTCCCAGAAGAGTTGAAGCTGTTACAGCTGCAAAGGGCGAGGCCAACTCTGTGTCACATGCTGTACAGCATAGAGCAGGGAAATGAGTGTAATCTGAGACCTGAGTGGAGATAATAGACACACCCCCTCTACACAGTCTCATAGAGAAACATGCACAGCTGAGGCTGCTGTGTGCTGGAGGGCGGTGGGCCGTTTTTTGGATTTCTGTTGGCATAGACCAGGGGTCTCCAAACTATGGCCCTCCAGATGTTGAAGAACTGCAAGCCCCATCATGCCTCTGCCTCTGGGGAGTCTTGCCTGTTGCTGTCAGGCCTCATGGGACTTGCAGTTTCTCAACACCTGGAGGGCCATAGCTTGGAGAATCCTGACATAGACTATCAGAAGTGACTCATCGCAGAGGAATGAGATAAAGGAAGGAAATTACACTAGCTGCTTTGGATAGAGGCAAGTGCACACTAGAGAGGGATAGGCTTTGTTCAGTTTTAATTTCAGAGGTTTACAACCACTCTAAGCTTAAACTAGTATGCTAGAAAGAAGAATAAAGCAACCAAATGCATGTACTCCTGCGCTGGACAGTGGACTCCACAATGTCAAAATCCCCACATGAGTATGAAAGGAATGCAAGCCTTGCTCAGGGGCAGACTGACAACTCATGGGGCTCCTGGGCAATAGGGGATCATGGGGCCCCTGTGTCCTTGCCCAAACTCAAAAAAGCCTATGAAAAAGGTACCAGGGGCATCTCATGGGGCCCCCTACTGACCCCGGGCCCTCGGGCAGTGCCCAAGTTTCATAATGGTCAGCCCGCCCCTGGCCTTGCTGTCCACAACAGACGGAGGAAGAGGTACAACCTCGAAACGGGTCAGCCACCAGCCATCTAGAGGTCTCCAGTCCCCCACCAGACCACTTCCAGGGGTTTTGGACCACATTGCTCCCTTTGTGACATACTTTCCATTTGATTTTATTTCTCTTGTGAGTATTTTACTATTTATAATAAATCTCATTTTTTAAACGTAGTGCACTAGGTCCGTGTGCTCTCTTTTTGTTTCTTATATACAGTTAAACTAATATGCAGATAAGGACTTCTGACTTTTGAATGACTGTCCAGATCTTTGTACTCGTTCCAGGTCAGTGGCTCGGAAAAGATTTTGCAGCAAGAGGATCAGCATGACGGCCAGGCATCCAGCAGTCCTGGAACAAAGTCAGAAATGAACAGCCTCTGACATTTTCTCATGAAAAGTTTACTTTAACCTCCCTGGCGGTATGATTATTTCAGATTTTTGGTGCTGAAAGTGGTACCATTATTTTGCATGGAAATATGTATTTTTTTTATTGTAGGCTGTAATTTTTAGGAATAACTCACTGAAATCTGTCCGAACAAGAGTCTAGTAACTATCCCGGGTAGGATAAAATTTGAAACACGAAATCATAAATTATAATTTAATGAATAATCATAAAAAATAATAATATAATAATAATAAATTTAATTCAATAATATAATCAAACCAAAAACACTGAAATTTGAAATAGAGCGCCAAGTTCACACATCGCTGAGCAAAGTCGCAGAATCGTTTTCAGTGTCTGATGAGGAATTTCCCCCACGAATCATTATCACTCAATTCTGCAAGTGGTTCTGATTTACTATCGCTGTTCTCTAGCCGGTCTAAAACTGCTTTTGACGTAAAGGGACGCTTTTTGGACACCATGGACGTTTCTCAGTTTCCAGGCAGAAAGGACAGTAAAAATGCAGGCAGGGCGCCGGACAAAGCACTCGGGACAAAATGTGTGTGAAATGGTTTGATACAGGAATGTTTTACTATGTAATATTCGTTTAAAAAAAAATGACATTTTTAAAAATGTTTAAATTTGCCGCCGCCCGTACGTCCCGATGTCACAGGGACTGGAACACGGAAGCTGGACGCCGGCATCAGCCGGAGGAGATGGCCGGGGACGCTGCAGGGGACGCATCGCGGGAGCGAAGGACAAGGTAAGCTCTGCAGGGACTCCCTGAGCAACGCCGCATGGTAAGCCCAAGTGTAGCTCGGGGTTACCGCTCTTGGTACTGAAATTTTACCCCGAGCTACACTCGGGAATACCGCCAGGGAGGTTAAATCAGGGATGGACTGACAACTGATGGGGCCCCCGGGCAATAGGGGATCATGGTGCCCCTGTGTCCTTGCCCAAACTCAAAAAAGCCTATGAAAAAGGTACCAGGGGCATCTCATGGGGCCCCCTACTGACCCTGGGCCCTCGGGCAGTGCCCAAGCTTCCAAAGGGTCAGTCCGCCCCTGCTTTAAATATCACCCGGAGTGTCCTCATCTCCTAGTGTATGGCTGAAGAAATGGACATCTAAGGGCCAGGGAAGATGAGAAGCAGCATCATCCATGAGAGAAGTGCAAAGGAATTCAAAATGCAAATGATCATGGATAGAGCCAATTTAGAAATCAGCGAGAACAGCCAAGACCATCGGGGGCCATTCATTATAGTCATTAAAATAACATATTGTTCCTTCGCTGTAGCTTTTCTCTGGTTCTCTTCCCTAAATCCTGATTTCCCATGGGAGAAGGGAATTAAACAGTTTGCTGTATCATTACCAGATTAGAATAACATACAATTACATGTAGCAGTTTGCAGACTGTGTAAACTCATTTATCAAATTCTCCAGCTGCCAAGTTGGATTAAAGAGAGAAAGAAAGAAAGAAAGAAAGTGATACGTATTTAAAATGTGATTGTTCTGCATATACCTCGGTGTATTCCTCCTGCTCTAGCAGAACGCTCTTTAATTTCCTGTATTGCTGCCATGTGACATTTAGGATGATACGGCGAATTTATTTCATAGAATTACTGTTCACTGGCTGTCAGGCTTCTGGTGAATGCAGAACAATGTATGCATTGCCTATAGAATAGCATAGCTCCCAACTGTCCCTGAATTCGAGGGACTGTCCCTCATTTGGAAAAAAGTCCCTCTGTCCCTCTTTCCTCCTCATTTCTCCCTCATTTTGGTCTGATCTATATAGTTACATAGTTACAAGACAAAAGTCCATCCAGTTCAACCATTAAAAAAACGGCCATTTAAAAAAGCCATTTATAACTCTGCCCCAATTTACATCACTGATCTTGTCTCCAAATATCACCCAAACCATCCTCTCCACTCCTCACACAACCTCCTGCTCTCTAGCTACCTCATCTCCTCCTCCCATGCTTGTCTCCAGGACTTCTGCAGAGCTTCCCCCATCTTCTGGAACTCTCTACCCCAGTCTATCAGACTATCGCCTACTCTGCTCACTTTTAGGCGATCTCTGAAAACCTCTCTCTTCAGGGAAGCCTATCCTGCCCTCAGCTAATAATGGAATCTTCTACTCTCCCTACCACTCCATCCCCCACAGTTACTACCTTTTGTACCACTAGCCCCTCCCTCCTAGATTGTAAGCTACAAGGATCAGGGCCCTCCTATCTCTCTTGTATTGAACTGTATTGTTGCTGTATTGTCTCCCTTTATATTGTAAAGCGCTGAGCAAACTATTATATAAAAAATATATTATATAAATCCTGTATAATAATAATAATATATAAATCCTGTATAATAATAATAATAATGATAATAATCCTATACCCACAGTTGATCCAGAGGAAGGCAAAAAACCCAGCAAATTACGATCCAATTTGCTCTTATTCTTACATAGTGACATAGTTAGTCTGGCTGAAAAAAGACAAAAGTCTATCCAGTCCAACCATTAAAAAAAAAATTATAATCCTACACCCACAGTTGATCCAGAGAAAGACAAAAAAACCCAGAAAAGCATGATCCAATTTTCTCCTGCAGGGAAAAAAATTCCTTCCTGATCCCCAGAGAGGCAATCAGATATTCCCTGGATATAGCTGTATAAAAAATCAAATAACTATACAAGCGGTAGCCTTACTACTTAAAATCCCTAAACACAAAGATGTCACTTTCCCCCCAGAAAGTCCAAAACAGAACTAAAGTCTCTCTTTGCATTCGTGCAAAAATGTCCCTATTATGTGTATTATCATTATTATTATTATTATACAGGATTTATATACAACATTATTATTATTATTATTGTTATTATTATTATTATTATTATTATACAGGATTTATATACAACATTATTATTATTATTATTATTATTATACAGGATTTATATACAACATTATTATTATTATTATTATTATACAGGATTTATATACAACATTATTATTATTATTATTATTGTACAGGATTTATATACAACATTATTATTATTATTGTTATTAATATTATTATTATTATTATTATTATTCAGGATTTATATACAACATTATTATTATTATTATTATTATTATTATACAGGATTTATATACAACATTATTATTATTATTATTATTGTTATTATTATTATTATTATTATTATACAGGATTTATATACAACATTATTATTATTATTATTATACAGGATTTATATACAACATTATTATTATTATTATTATTGTACAGGATTTATATACAACATTATTATTATTATTATTGTACAGGATTTATATACAACATTATTATTATTATTATACAGGAAAATTCGGGCAAACAGTTTCAGAATTATAGTTTTTGTTTAAGAGGAATCGGTTTGAAGACACAGCATCAGCCACTTCAAAGCGTGGAGCCTAAAGTGGAACCAATGCCAAAACTTTTCAGTTTTTGTGTTTTTTGCCATTTGTGTCCCATAGGAAAGATTCCCTTAACTTCAAAACAGGAAGCAAAAGGAAATCCCTCCAAAGTGAGGGAATCCCTGGTTGTCACCAGAGCTAGTGTCCCCACTGGAAGACGTCCCCTCTATTTATGTGACAACCCATAATTTGGGATTTTCTTTCACTGTCACTCTCGGTAAACAGGAAAGAGTGAATCTCCCTAACGGGGACACAGACAGCAATAAAAACCTGACAGGGGTTTTAATCTCTCTCCAGTCTATCCAAAACTAAAAAAAAAAAGTTTTTTCTTTAGTTATACCAAAAAGATCCTTTTGGACAGAGGATGTGCCCAACACCAGTTCAGAGAACTGTGGAAGTCCTGGTCATTGGAAATACTGACAGAGATTCTGAAAAGGTTGCCCACATGAAAGAAAAATATATCTGAAATATATTTTAAAAATATTCTTCCCAAATATTTTGTCATATATTTGAAATGCTACAGTTTTGTTCATATTCAATATATTTATTTATATATATATAATATGTTGAAATGCATTTTTATTACAAAGTAAATGAAAAATATTTTTAAACATACATTTCAAATGTACTGTATGTCTTCAAAAATACAAATCTACATTTTTAGAATATATTTGTAAATGCATGTAAAAGTATATGTTAAAAAAAAAATCTGAAGAATATATTTAAAAAATATATATTTTAAAAAAATATATATTTTTAAATATATTCTTCAGATTTTTTTTTTTACATATAAAAAAGTCATTTTAACATATATTTTTACATATGTTTGTAAATGCATTCCAAAAATGTAGATTTGTATTTTTAAAGACATACAGTATATTTGAAATGTATTTTTAAAAATATTGCTCATAAATTTTGTAATAAAAATGCATTTCAACATGCAGTATATATATATATATATATATATATATATATATATATATATATATATATTTTGAAATATATTGAATATGGCCAAAATTGTAGCATTTCAAATAGATGGCAATATATTTGGGAAGGATATTTTTCAAATATATTTAAAATATATTTTTCTTCCATGTGGGTGTAACACCTGGTCTGTGTTCACATGTGAAGGCTTCTAGGCCACTGTTGTGGGGGGGCTGGAGGGGGGGGGGACCAAGCTGCTGAGACCTGTCCTAAACAGTTTCACTGCTTTCACTTCAATCTTTTAGGATGCATTGGTCCACAGTCCCTGCAGCTACAGAGGTTGGTGAAGGCTTGTTCTTATAAAGCATATTTACTGTTTGTTAAGAATACGTAAATATTCAAATGTCAATAGCCTGCCAAACGTTTTACTGTAAAGTGAAACTAAACTCTCTTAATCTACATGAACCGTTTGTAATCCTTATGCTACTAACATTAGTAAATAGACAGAAAGACACAGTTGTGCTCAAAAGTTTTCCTTCCAGAAATCGTGAAACTTTGGCATTGATATTGAAAAAATTATTTTTATTTAAGGATAGTGATCCTATGAAGCCATTTTTTTTATCACTTAGTTGTTTGGCTCCTTTTTAAATCACAATGATAACAGAAATCTCCCAAATGGCCCGGATCAAAAGTTTCCCTCCCCTGAAATGTTTGGTACAGGCACACAAGGTGACACAAACAGGTTCAAATGGCAATTAAAGGTTCATTTCCCACATCTGTGGCTTTTTAACCCCTCGCCCTCCTGATGATTTCCCCCTCTTCCTGACCAGGCCATATTTTGCGTTACGGCACTGCATTACTTTAACTGACAATTGCGCGGCCACGCAACAATGCACCCAATTGAAATGTATGTGCTTTTTTCCCATGAATTGATATTTCTTTCTGTGGTATTTAATCGCCTGTGCATTTTTATTTTTTGCGCTATAAAAAAAAAGGACAGTTTTGAGAAAAAAACAATATTTTTTACTTTTTGCTATTAAACATGTCCAATAAAAAAATTTTAAAATCAAATTTCGTCATAAATTTAGGCCAAAATGTATTCTGCGCCATGTCTTTGATAAAAAAAAATCCCAATATGTGTAAATTAATTGGTTTACGTGGAAGTTATAGCGTGTACAAATGGCAGTATATATATATATATATATATATACTGAGATTTTTTTATTTTTTTTTACTAGTAATGGCAGCGATCAGCGCCTTATAGCGGGACTGCGGAGGACATTCTGACACTGGGGGGGAACTGACTTGGTGTCACTGACATCCCCAGTGACAACAATACAGTGAACATTGCTAAAAACAAGCACTGACACTGTACTAATGGCACTGGGCAGAAAGGGGTTAACATCCGGGTGATCAAAGGGTTAACTGTGTGCAGGGAGTGTTTTACTATAATGGCGGTGTCTGTGTGCTTCACTGTAATCAGACTGCTCTGGATGGCTGTGCTGTGTACAGCCATCCAGATTAGTATGCCTGAGCTGACTGGGAGAACTGTTCATAAACAAAACAGTTTTCCTCTCTGTCGGAGAGCTTCGGAAATCACCGGGCGACAGTGAGTAATTACCGGCTGGGACCTGGTGATTGACAGCCCTGGCCATGAATGGTGGTGTGGGTAGGCGAAGGTAGGAGATACACAATCATGTATATATACGTGATATGTATATACGTGATTTTGCCATTCTAGGGTGGTCGAGAAGCGGTTAAATTGCAATCAGTGTCTGTGTATAAATTAATGAGTTTGTTAGCTCTCACGTGGATGCACTGCCATGGGGATCAGAAAAGAACTGTCAAAACACCTGTGTAACAAGGTAATGGAACTTTATAAAGATGGCAAAGAATATATAAAAATGTCCAAAGCCTTGAATAGGCCAGTCAGTACTATTCAATCACTTATTAAGAAGTGGAAAGTTCGGGGATCTCTTGATACCAAGCCAGGGTCAGGTAGCTCAAGAAAGATTGCAGCCACAACTGCCAGAACAATTGTTCAGGATACAAAGAAAAATATACAGGTAACCTCAGGAGAAATACAGGCTGCTCTGGAAAAAGATGGCGTGGTTGTTTTAAGGAACACAATAGGACAAAAATGAGCTGCATGGTTGAGTTGCCAGAAAGAAGCCTTTACTGAGCCAATGCCACAGAAAAAGCCCAGTGAGGCGTGTGAAGGTGTTGTCTGGCATATTGTAACTGGGCTAGGTTACATTATTCCACTCTAAGGCTGGCCATACACTATATAATTTTCTGTTCAATTTATGCCCAATTTCCTTTAGATTTACCTTCAACTTTGTAGTGCAAGGGTCTGCCTAATTGGATACAATTAAAAGTGTTGTTTAGGTTTGACCTCATATTACATAGTTTTTGGTAAATCTAAAGCAATTTTCTAAAGGAAATTGTATAATGTATGGCCAGCCTTAGTCTCCATGCACACGGGGTGTTTTGATAACGCCGGTAACGTTAGCTGTGTAAAGTCACATTAAAAACGTGAATTTTTCAGCTTTTTTTTAGCTTTTTTGCATTAACGTTTAGTGGTGCTTTCCCGCGTTTGCATTTTTTAGCTTTTTCTGACCAAACAAAAAAATTTTTTGGGGTAAAAAAAAAATCCAAAAACCACATTTTGCTGCATTTTTTCAGTATTAGAGCGTTTTTACAGCTACAAAACTCCTCTAGAATCCCACTAGTTCTGGGTTTTTCCAGCCAAAAAACGTCCCTGCCAAAAAACGTTGATTCCAGTCTATGTGTGTATGGACACATAGGATAACATGCTGGGGGGTTTACTGGCTGTAGAAAAAAACATCAAAAGCCAAAAACAGTTTCCCACGCTCCCCCCGGTTAGTCTGGGGATGTAATGGTGTACAGTATTGGCGTTCTTGGACGCCTGCTCTTTGGTTTTGTTATATTTTTTTTTTTTTTTTTGTACTCCTCCTTTCTTTTCTTTTTCTGTTTGTTTTTGGTGTGGCAGTGATAGCAGCTTTTAGTTTGGGTTACAGTCAGAGTTATATTAATGTTCTTGTCATTTATGTGCCATTGATAGCCCCTGCGTGAGCACACCTTTTGCTCTGTTGGCGTTAGAACACTGTTTTTTTTCTATTTTTTTAATTTTTTGTGCAATTGATAGCCCCTGCGTGGGCGTGTTTTGTTGCCTCTGTTTTATACTGTTTAAAATTAATAAAAAACATTGAAATATAAAAGCCAAAAACAACTGCTGTAAAAACGTCCAGGGTGCATGAGGACTAAAGTTGATCTTCTCCATCTGTGCCTCCTCCCTTGGCCGGCTCGTGCACTCTTGCGGCTTCAACTGCCACCTCTATGCCGACGACACACAAGTCTATCTCTCGGCCCCCCGCCTCGCCCCCTCGGTCTCCGCCCGAATCACACATCTACTGAGCGACATATCAGACTGGATGTTGCTCCACTTCCTTAAACTGAGCCTCTCCAGGCCGAGTTTCTTTTCTTCCCCCCAGCCCTGGACCCCACCCCCCATTGACTTCTCTATCACATCGAACAACGCCACCATCAAACCCGCCCCGCAGGCCAGAGTACTTGGTGTCATTCTGGACTCCAACCTATCCTTCCAGCCCCAAGTCCAATCTTTAACAAACTCATGCAGACTCCACCTCCGGAACATCGCCAAAATCCGCACGTTCCTAACCCCAGAAACCACTAAACAGCTCATCCACTCCCTCATCATATCACGACTCGACTACTGCAACTCCCTCCTCACTGGCCTGCCTCGCCGCTGGCTATCCCCGCTTCAGTGGATCCTGAGTGCGGCTGCCGGACTCGTTCGCCTTTCTGGCCTCCCCCCCGCCCCCCTCCGCCACTCCCTCCACTGGCTTCCGATTGCGCAACAGATCAAATTTAAAATCCTAGCACTGGCATGCAGGGCTGTCCACCATACTGCCCCGTACGGCATCGCTGACCTAATGTCCGGGTGCCGTCCGGCGTGCACACTCCGCTCCTCACAAGACCTCCTTCTCTCTAGTTCCCTGGTCTCCTCCTCCCATGCCCGCCTCCAGGACTTCTCCAGGGTGTCACCCATCCTCTGGAACTCCCTGCCCCAACCCATCAGATTATCACCTACTCTCCTCTCCTTTAGGTGCACCCTGAAAACCCATCTCTTCAGGGAAGCCTACCCCACCCCCTGCTAATTGCTGATCTCCTCCACTCTTCCTACCACCCCATCCCCCACAGCTATCTCCTCCTGTGCTACCATCCCCTCCCTCCTAGATTGTAAGCTCCAAAGAGCAGGGCCCTCAATCCCCTCATGTTTTGCATTGTATTGGTATTGTTCTGTCACATATACTGTCCCCCTCTGTAATGTACAGCGCTGAGCGAACTATCAGCGCTTTATAAATACTGTATAATAATAATAATAATAATCCCGTCTTTGATGGAAATAATCAGGTAAGGATGATGTATTCACACATAAAATTGATAAATATACTTGTGAGATTGCATAACAATCAATTTCAAGCTGAGTAGATTTGTATTGTTCTATGTGTGGGTCCTATACAACCTGCTTTACATATAAATAAAAAAACCTTATAAATGGTGTTCACAGGGTAATACAAAACAGTGCAGCAGCATGGGACCCTCCAACAACGCAAAGCTTACTCAGTGGAGCTGGCGCTGCATAAAGGGATGGGCTGTGTAATGTAATATTACAAATATGTCCGATCAGGAGGATGAGAAGACAGCTAAAACAATAAAAATTAGCAGGGCGGCTGCTGATATATGTTTTAGAAACAGGAAGGAGAGTCCCAGAGGATCCGACACTCTCTAGGTGCTGGCAAGAAAATAATTAGGATATGGGAGGAACTGTGGAGAGAGTTTTGTAAAGTTATGTAAAAAGTTATCTGATTGTAAGTAAAGAAAGTAAGATAAGATTTTTGCAGTTTCATAACACACAATAATTATAGTTAGATTGTAAGCTCCCAGGATCAGGGCCCTCCTAATCCTCTTGTATTAACCACTTCAAGTCCGGACCACGGGCAGACTGACCATTTGGAAACTCGGGCACTGCCCGAGGGCCCGGGGTCAGTAGGGGGCCCCATGAGATGCCTCTGGTACCTTTTTTATAGGCTTTTTTGAGTTTGGGCAAGGACACAGGGGCCCCATAATCCCCTATTGCCCGGGGGCCCCATGAGTTGTCAGTCGGCCCCTGGTCCAGACACTTTCACCCCCTTCCAGTCCAGGCCAATTTTCAGCTTTCAACGCTATCACACTTTAAATGACAATTGCGTGGTCATGAAACACTGTACCCATATGAATTTTTTAGCATTTTTTTTAGATAAAACTTTATTTTGGTGGTATTCACCACTGTGATTTTTTTTTGCTATATAAATGAAAAAGTCCAAACATTTTGAAAAAAAAGTGTTTTTCTTAAAAAATTTTGCAAATAAATAATCTTTCTTCATAAATCTTGGCCAAAATGTATTCAGTTATCTTTTTAGTAAAAAAAAAATAACTCAAATTAGTTTATAACCAAAAATAATAATTTTTCTATTTTTTACATTTTTATTTTTTTTTTTTATATTATTATTTGTTTTTTTTTTTGTTTTGTTTTTTTTAACATACTGTCACCCTAGCAGTACACTGTCATCATAGTGACACTGTACTACTTGTAGGGGGTGATGAAGATTTTTTTTTTTTTACAGTGATTGCTTTCACATCCATAAAAGCTGTCAAATCATTTCTCCTTCTCTCTGGCTGCATTCCTGCAGCCATTGAGAAATACTGTGAGAGCTGTGATTGGACACAGCTTGTCACATGGTACAAGGCTGTTGTGAATATCTCTGTACCATGTGATCTCTGTGATCATTCACAGATTTCACACGTAGTAAGCAATGATGTCAGAAGTGACATCTTGCTTACTACTATTCATGTGATCACTGATTGGCCAATCAGTGATCAAATGAATCGGGACCTCACACAGAGGTCCCGTAGAGCGATTGGTGTTCCGCTGTGTCTGGAGGACACAGTGGGCACCGGATTGCGGTGCTGTGCGGTCCTAGGGAAAACGCGCAACAGGGAAGCGGGGAGGACGTTTATATACATGGGCCAGACGGGAAGTAGTTAAACTGTATTGTTGCTGTATTGTCTCCCTTTATATTGTAAAGTGCTGAGCAAATGCAGAGGATTGATTCCAATAATTGCCCTGCCTCCAAGTCAATCACCCTCTCTGCCCACATCCAATTAACCCAGCTGTCTGGGACCCCCTGCTGGCCTGTGAGAATGTCACCAGCACACCGAGGATCACCAATGGGTCCAAAAGTTTTAATGAATGATCCCATAGTTAGAGCAAGGCAACGTTTCGGAGTCTCGCAGGACCCCTTCATCAGGCATGTGAACCCTTCATTGTCACATGCCTGATGAAGGGGTCCTGCAAGACTCCGAAACGTTGTCTTGCTGTAACTATGTGATCGTTCATTCAAACTTTTGGACCCATATTGGTGATCCTCGGTGTGCTGGTGACATTCTCCCTTGCTGATTCTGTTCGGTTCCAGCCGACGGTCGCTGCAGCACCCACTTATACACACCGCCATTGTTAACGCAGGAATGTGTGCGTTTGGATTATACACTTGCCCCCTGCTGGCCTGGGCCCCATAGGGAAGGACTGGTGGAACCCCCTTATCCACAGCCCTGTGTGATTGTGTGCTTTATGAGATGTGCCACTGTTTTTATTAAGTGTTTGATGATTTTTTTCTTTTTTTTTAATAAAGAAATGATGGTTTTATGCTTTGAGAGCTTTCTCTTCCTTAGGACCGGATCAATGTAATCTGATGGCCATTGAGGGGAGGTGTGAGATAATGCTTGTGACAGTTCGAAGAAAGTTTCATTGAGTCTAGATCGGCTGGAATTCCAGCAATTCATATTCACTTGCTTTATGGCTCGCTTTTCCTATTACCGGCAATCATTTCTGGTGAGTGATTTAGTGTATTCATTGGTGGAAGTCATACTGACAGAGGATCATGAGGGGAAAGCTAAACTTTTCTGCACTACAGTTTTGTCTTCTTTTTGTGCACGGGACACCACTTGCCCTCCTGAAGATTCCCACCCCCCCTTTCTGACCAGGCCATACGGCGATATGGCGCTGCATTACTTTAACTGACAATTGCGCGGTCATGCAATGCTGCACCCAAATTAAATTTATGTCCTTTTTTCCCATGAATAGAGCTTTCTTTAATTGGCATTTGATCGCCTGTGTGTTTTTATTTCTTGCGCTATAAACAAAAAAAGACCGACAATTTTGAGAAAAAAAAACAATATTTTTGACTTTTTGCTAGTAAACATGTCCAGTAAAAACAAAATTTAAAAAATCTAATTTCGTCATAAATTTAGGCAAAAATTTATTCTGCTCCATGTCTTTGCTAAAAAAAAAATCCTGATACGTGTAAATGAATGGGTATACGTGAAAGTTATAGCGTTTACAAATGGCGGTATATACACTGGAATTTTTTTTTAATATACTAGTAATGGCCGGGATCAGCGACTTATAGTGGGACTGCAGTGGGCATTCTGACACCGGGGGGGGACTAAAAAACTGTCACTGACATCCCCAGTGACACCAATACAGTGATCAGTGCTAATAAAAAGCACTGACACTGTACTAATGGCACTGGGCAGGAAGGGGTTAAAATGTGGGGCGATCAAAGGGTTAACTGTGTGCTATTTTACTGTGTGCTGTGTGTTTCTGCTTCACTGTAAGCACACTGCTTTTTATGGCTCTTTTTATGGCCATACAAAGCAGTGTGCAGGAACTGACAAGGGAGAGATCTGTATTACTACTAATGGCGGCGTTCAGCGACTTATAGCAGGACTGCGGCAGGCATTCTGACACTGGGGAGAAACTGACTAACTGCCACTGACACCAACACAGTGATCAGTGCTAATAAAAAGCAATGACACTGTACTAATGACACTGGGCAGGAAGGGGTTAACATGTGTGGTGATCAAAGGATTAACTGTGTGCTGTTTTACTATGTTGTCTGTTTGTGTTTTACTATGTAAGCATGCTGCTTTGTATTGCTCTGCTATGCTATGCTTCATCAGTGCAAAATTTAGCTCTGAAGAAAAGGGTTCGTTCTTTGAAACACTTTAGCTGGTGAGACACGTTTCAAGGGATGAAGAGAGTTCATCAGTGCAAAGCTTAGCTCTGATGAAGAGGGTTCGTCCCCTGAAATGCGTTAGCTGGTAAGTCACGGTGACACAAGGGTCGTGTTGATACTTCACCTTATGAGGGTTACCCTGCCACTTGGGTCTGGTCTGCATTGTCAAAGTAGCCTTTGGCTATTGTGAGTATGCACTCAATACTTTTCCTTTTCCAATAAAGTTTATCTGGTAATGCCTTTGCGCCTTTCCATTCTTTTTGTGTACCAATGCAAGACAAGGCAAAATGCCTGCTTTCCTACCTGACTGGTTCATACCACCTCATTACAGTGGTGTGCACTGAAGAAAAGTACTGCAGACATTCCTTTTAGCGCAGTGCGATGCAATCTACCAATAGAACCTGTGTGCCATTTCAATAAAGTTTGTTTAAAAAAATATATATACACTCACCGGCCACTTCATTAGGCACACCTTGTCAGTACCAGGTTGAACCCCCTTTTGCCTTCCAAACTGCCTTCATTCTTCATGGCATAGATTCAACAAGGTGTTGGAAACATTCCTCAGAGATTTTAGTCCATATTGAGTTACTGTTGCCTTTCTATCATCTCGAAACAGTCTTCCAATTCTCCTCTGATCTAGCTCTGACATTAACAAGGTATTTTCCTCCACACAGCTGCCACTCACTGGATATTTTCTCTGTAAACCCTAGAGATGGTTGTGCGTGAAAATCCCAGTAGATCAGCAGTTTTTGAAATACTCAGACCAGAACGTCTGGCACCAACAACCATGCCACGTTCAAAGTCACTTAATACCCATTTCTTCCCCATTCTGATGTTCAGTTTCAACTTCAGCAAGTCGTCTTCACCACGTCTAGATACCAATATGCATTGAGTTGCTGCCACGTGATTGGTTGATTAGCAGTTTGTGTTACCAAGCAATTGGACAGGTGTACGTAATAAAGCAGCCGGTGACTGTATCAACAGTACGATCCGCCATAATAGGTGCATCTGCACTGATGTCATCCTACTGCACACTAGCACTGATGTGAACCGGGAAGTTCATGGAGGACATTACAAGGAGGCAAAAAAATCAGCAAGATAGAATTTCATGAAAAATGGGTTGCAGGGCCATTAAGCAGTGGATGTGTATGGACTATTTTTCTAGAATATGGATATCATTTGATGTCATTTTAATTCGGTGTTAAACAGTGTTGTAATTTTCCACAATGCTTTGCAAAAGAAGTAAAACATACAAATGCTACGGAAATAAAATTGCTACATACAGATACGCAGGAAATGATAGGAATGATTAACCTGTCCAATGATACATGTTCCCAGATACTGGGAATAGGCATCACATTGAATTCCACTCTTTGTCAACCAACATCTTATCAAAGCACATTTCCAGGAATGACCATGAGATGTGCCCCGGCAGACCAAAGGTTCCATTCTTGATCGGTGGGTTTGCTGATGTTCGGTAATTCAGAAATTCACAAATCTGTAACATTCTGGACAGCTGAACCCATACTTTAAAGCAGCCTTTCTTAATCGTTTAAACCCAGAGGAACCCTTGAAATGGTTTTCAGGTGTCCCGGACAGGGGCGGACTGACCATTTGGAATCTCGGGCACTGCCCGAGGGCCCAGGGTCAGTAGGGGGCCCCATAAGATGCCCCTGGTACCTTTTTCATAGGCTTTTTTGAGTTTGGGCAAGGACACAGGGGCCCCATGATCCCCTATTGCCCGGGGGCCCCATGAGTTGTCAGTCCGCCCCTGGTCCTGGAACACCTGCTGAGATTAGTCAGTTAGGTGTCATAAGGAAAATGCCTCTTACATTGGTGGTCAGTGGAAGGAATGACCTCTTATAGTCAGCAGAAAAAAGTCATTGGTGTCATGCTACAGGCTCTGCCAAGTGGCAATGGACCTGTAACTATAAAGGCACCATCAGATAGAGGGTCAACTAGCCAGACCTCAAGGAACCCCTAGTAACCTTTGGAGGAATCTTAGTGTTCCACAGGACCCTGGTTTGAGAATGCCTGTTTTAAAGAAACTGTGATGTAAACCAAAGTGAGCAGTGATGATATCCATTCAATCTGCAGCTGCTGTAATTTTTGGTAAAATTTATTTATTTCAGGTACTTATATAGCACCATCAATTTACGCAGCGCTTTACATATATATTGTACATTCACATCAGTCCCTAACCCTCAAGGGGCGTACAATCTAAGGTCCCTAACTCACATTCATACATACACATACTAGGGACAATTTAGACAGGATCCAATTCACCTTCCAGCATGTCTTTGGCGTGTGGGAGGAAACCGGAGCACCTGGAGGAAACCCACACAAGCAGAACATGCAAACTCCATGCAGGAGACGCCATAGTCGGGAATTGAACCCATGACCGATTTACTGCAAGGCAGATGTGCTAACCACTAAGTCACTGAGCTGCCCTAAATTCAATGCAACTTGGCAACCTTGGCATGAAGGGCAACAAAGTTAATAAGGGGACTGAGGGACCTCAGTTACGAGGATAGACTTCAAACATTAACCACTTGCCCTGCAGAGGATTTCCCCCCTTTCCTGACCAAGCCATTTTTTGCGTAACAGCGCTGCGTTATTTTAACTGACAATTGCGCGGTCATGCAATGCTGCACCCAAATAAAATTTACATCCTTTTTTCCCACAAATTGAGCTTTCTTTCTGTGGTATTTGATCGCCTGTGTGTTTTTAATTTTTTGCACTATGAAAAAAAACCCAACAATTTAAAAAAAAACAAACAATATTTTTGACTTTTTGTTATTAAACATGTCCAGTAAAAAAAATATAAAAAAATCAGATTTCATCATAAATTTACACCAAAATGTATTCTTCTGTTGAAAAAGTCCGGATGTGACGAAACGCATCCGGGGCACATGACGTAGTGACACACTGACGTTTCCGGAAGTGCCTTGGTGGCCATTTTGGGTTCTGGAGTCATATCCCTGGGACTTCCATTTACCACCTGGCTCTCCGTTAAATGACCACTGCTTTGGAGCTACCGTTGAGTATTGATGCTGTCTATATTGTTTCATGGAAGCTGATTTCATCATTTCTTGATGTATATGAAGATTTTCTGGAATTTCACCATCGACCTCTCCTAGGATCTGAGTCATTGTGAATTTACCTACAAGTATTTTTGGACTTTATTTTGGACTTTGGGTTGCAGTGATATTATTGACTTATTTATTTATTAATTCAAGTCTGCTCTAATATTTATTTTTTGTACTTCAGGGGAAGGATTGTTAAGTGACTTAATTGGGTTGTGTATTGGGTTGTGGTGGGTGTGTGCTGTCTCATTGTTACTTTTTTCTGCTACATGTCTTTGCTAAAAAAAAATCCCAATATGTGTAAATTAATTAGTTTACGTGAAATTACGCGTCTACAAATGGCGGTATAGATACTGGGATTTTTTTGTATATACATCTCATCATATAAAAATCGTATTTTTTCTATAGCATGCAAAATGCGATATCTACAATGCATACGTCCACATAAAGTACAAATACACATTAGCATCCCAGATATTATGTTCAAATATTCTACCCTTTCCCCAGCCACTATATTAGGTTAAGATTATCATGTGCTCATCCAAACTGTAGCAGTGATCACAAGTGGATGATGGGAGATCTTTGATCCATTTTACAGAAAGCAAAGGATCTGCTTCATTATAAATAACATGGAAGACATATTGATGATGACATGTGCCAGCCTGTGCTCCCTAGAGACTGCAGGGGATATATAAAAGAACCCCAAAAAGATAATGCTAAAATGGAAAGACGCCAAACTCCAATCAGACCAGGATCGAGAATTGCCTCAGCTTCGGGTCCTCCCAGGCCACACGCCCTGACGCACTTCGCCGCGCCCACAGGGCTTAGTCATAGAGGTGTAGATGCCCACCCTGCTCCTCCCAGGCCTAGCCCTGTATGTCAGGGGGCTAGGCCTGGGAGGAGCCGAGGCTGAGACCATTCTTAATCCTCATCTGACATTTGAGCTGATTGGAGTGCGGCTTCTTTCCGTTTTAGTGTTATCCATTGGGCTTGGATGGGTTCTGCGGATTCCAGCACTCATGGATTACTGGAGCATTGGCCATCGGCGCTTTGAGCATCGCTGTAAATTACTGTAGCACTATCCCCTTAGGAGTCGGTGAGTTTTGGGTTCCCGTATTCTCTGCAGGCAACACGCATTTTCTTCCACACTTTGCACTCAGAATCAGTAAACAGTCCTTGAGCTTGGTTCTGTGATTTTATTAACCTCCCTAGCGGTTTGATTATGTCAGTATTTCTGTGCTGAAAGTACATTTTTTTGCATGGAAATATGTATTTTTTTTATTGTAGGCCTGTAATGTTTAGGAGTAACTCACTGAAATCTGTCCGAACAAGAGTCTAGTAAACATCCCGGGTATGATAAAATTTGAAACACGAAATCATAAATTATAATTTAATAAATATTCATAAAAATAATAATATAATAATAATAAATTTATTTCAATAATATAATCAAACCAAAAACACTGACATTTGAAATATAGCGCCAAGTTCGCACATCACTAGCTCAGTGATGTGCGAACTTAGCGCTATATTTCAAATGTCAGTGTTTTTGGTTTGATTATATTATTGAAATAAATTTATTATTATTATATTATTATTTTTATGAATATTTATTCATTATTTACAGAATCGTTTTCAGTGTCTGATGATGAATTTCCCCATGAATCATTATCACTCAATTCTGCAAGTGGTTCTGATTTACTATCGCTGTTCTCTAGCCGGTCTAAAACCGCTTTTGACCTAAAGGGACGCTTTTTGGACGCCATGGACGTTTCTCAGTTTCCAGGCAGAAAGAACAGTAAAAATGCAGGCAGGGCGCCGGACAAAGCACTCGGGACAAAATGTATGTGAAATGGTTTGATACAGGAATGTTATACTATGTGATTTTAGTGTATTGAGTGAATGTCACAATATGTCATTTTCAAATTTCCCGCTGTTCCATCCCCCGTACGTCCCGACGCTCACAGGGGACGGAACCCAGATGACAGATGCCGGCATCCGCCAGAGTACATTGCCGGGGACACTGCAGGGGGGACATCGTGGGAGCGCAGGTCAAGGTAAGTGACCAAGTGATCCCGGAGCAGCGCCGCATGGTAAGCCCGAGTGTAGCTCGGGGTTACCGCTTTTGGTACTGAAACTTTACCCCGAGCTACACTCGGAAATACCGCTAGGGAGGTTAAGGGGTTAATAACTTGGCTGGGGTTGAGGGGTGGGATGCGCAAGGAAACTGTAAACTTGAGGACAAACTCCTTAGCAACTATATACAGATGTAGACAAAATAGTCTTCCCTTTAACCACTTCCAGTCCGGACACTTTCACCCCCTTCCTGTCCAGGCCAATTTTCAGCTTTCAGCGCTATCACACTTTGAGTGACAATTGCACGGTCATGCAACACTGTACCCATATGAATTTTTTAGCATTTTTTTGAGACAGATAAAGCTTTATTTTGGTGGTATTTATTCACCATTGGGATTTTTATTTTTTTGCTATGTAAATTAAAAAGTCCAAACATTTTGCAAAAAAGTGTTTTTCTTTTGCACATAAATAGTATTTCATCATAAATCTTGGCCAAAAATTTATCCCGTTATATTTTTAGTAAAAAAAAAATTACCCAAATTAGTTTATAACCAAAAAGTATAATTTTTAAACATTTTTTTTTACATTTTTTTAAAAAAAATTTTATATTATTTTTTATTTATTTATTTATTTTGACATACTGTCACCCTAGCAGTACAGTGTCACCATGGTGACACTGTACTACTTGTGGGGGGTGATGAAGATTTTTTTTTTTTTTACACTGATTGCTTTTTTACCCATAAAGGCTGTAAAAGCAATCATTTCTCCTTCTCTCTAGCTGCATTCTTGCAGCCATTGAGAACTACTGAGTGAGCTGTGATTGGTCACAGCTTGTCACATGCTACAAGGCTGTTGTGACATCTTGCTTACTACTCTGCATGTGATCACTGATTGGCCAATCGGTGATCACATGTTCAGGACCTCCCACAAAGGTCCCGTACGACGATCGGTGTTCCACTGTGTCCGGAGGACACAGCGGGCACCGGATCGCGGTGTTGCACGCTCCCAGGGAGCGGGGAGGCCATTTATAAACAGCCACCCGACCCTGCACTGCCACCGTCTAGCCGTTTATATACAACGGCCGGACGGGAGGTGGTTAAGAGCATTCCAGCTCTCTAGTGCACCTCTTCAGGCCCCAGATGAATCCACCTCTTCACCCAGCTGGGCTGAGGATATTCCCTGAGCAAGGGGACCCAATAGCTGCCAACACAAAACAGTCCCAGATGAGAAGCTAGTTGGGTTTTCCACTTGACTGCCTTCTCCCCTTTACTGAGCGGCATCTGAGCATGCAGTAATATACCGCACAGCTACTAAAATACTGCATACGTTATATTATTAAGTCATGAGGTATTTTAGTAGTGAAACATTCTTTAATAGATTCCTCAATGACAGCTGAATGTCAAAAGAATTGTCGGCATTGCCCAACAATTAGAATAAAAAAAAAAAAAAAGAGAGGTGTCCCCCCTCCCATCAATACCAAGCCCTTCGGGTCTGGTGTGAAGTTTGAGGGGAACCCCCACACCAATATTTTTTAATCCCAGACCGTATATCATTTATAAATATATTGAAAAGTAAGGCTCCCAACACTGAATCTTAGTGTACACCACAGACACCCCTAGACCATTCAGAGTATGAATCTTTAACCACTACTCTCTGAATACCATCTTTTAGTCAGTTTTCTATCCATTTACATACAGATTTTTCCAAACACATAGAGTTTACCTTACACATTAGCCGTGTGTGGGGAACTGTGTCAAGTGCTTTTGCAAAATCCAAGTACACCACGTCTACCACCACCTCTCTGTCCAAGTATACCACGTACACCGCCACCTCTCTGTCCAAGTATACCACGTCCACCGCCACCCCTCTGTCCAAGTATACCACATCCACCGCCACCCCTCTGTCCAAGTATACCACATCCACCGCCACCCCTCTGTCCAAGTATACCACGTCCACCGCCACCCCTCTGTCCAAGTATACCACGTCCACCGCCACCCCTCTGTCCAAGTATACCACCCCTCTGTCCAAGTATACCACGTCCACAGCCACCCCTCTGTCCAAGTATACCACATCCACCGTCGCCCCTCTGTCCAAGTATACCACGTCCACCGCCACCCCTCTGTCCAAGTATACCACGTCCAAAGCCACCCCTCTGTCCAAGTATACCATGTCCACAGCCACCCCTTTGTCCAAGTATACCATATCCACTGTCACACCTCTGTCCAAGTATACCATGTCCACTGCCACCCCTCTGTCCAAGTATACCATGTCCACCGCCAACCCTTTGTCCAAGTTTACCACGTCCACAGCCACCCCTCTGTCCAAGTATACCACGTCCACCGCCACCCCTCTGTCCAAGCATACCACATCCACCGCCACCCTTCTGTCCAAGTATACCACGTCCACAGCCACCCCTCTGTGCAAGTATACCATGTCCACAGCCATCCCTCTGTCCAAGTATACCACATCCACAGCCATCCCTCTGTCCAAGTATACCACCTCCACCGCCACCCCTCTGTCCATGTATACCACGTCCACAGTTATCCCTCTGTCCAAGTATACCACATCCACCTCCACCCCTCTGTCCATGTATGCCACGTCCACAGTTATCCCTCTGTCCAAGGTTTTGCTCAGCTCCTCATAAAATTAAATCAGATTTGTTGGACAACTTCTGTCTTTCATGACTTCATGCTGTCTGTTGCTTAAAATATTTTTTTCCGTCAAGAACTCATCTATGT
Organism: Staurois parvus; assembly: GCF_062004578.1. Taxonomy (NCBI): domain Eukaryota; kingdom Metazoa; phylum Chordata; class Amphibia; order Anura; family Ranidae; genus Staurois; species Staurois parvus. The sequence goes on from NW_028318641.1 coordinate 1,484,073, forward strand.
GGTCTTTTATTAAACTCTCCAGTATCTTCCCAACTATAGAAGTTACACTAACAGGTCTATAATTACTTGGTAAAGATTTTGACCCCTTTTTAAATATTGGCACCACATTGGCCTTACGCCAATCCAGTGGTACTATGCCAGTCATTAAAGAGTCCCTAAAAATTAGAAACAATGGCTTTGAAATGACAGAGCTCAATTCTTTAAGACCCCGTGGGTGTATGTCATCCGGTCCAGGGGCTTTATTCACCTTTATTCTGTCTAAATATTTTTGGATCATATCAATTGTGAGCCAATGTGGATCATCTGGAGCTGTGTCAATACCATGCCCATTATGGACAAGAGCCCCCCATGCTCCTTTGTATACACAGAGCTGAAAAAGGTATTTAATAAATTTGTTCAGGCTGGTGGTGGTGGTGGTGTAATGGTATGGGGGATATTTTCTTGGCACACTTTGGGCCCCTTAGTACCAACTGAGCATCGTGTAAACACTGTGGCCTACCTGAGTATTGGTTCTGATCATGCCCATCCCTTTATGATTCCAGTGTCCCCATCTTCTGATGGCTCCTTCCAGCAGGAAATGCACCATATCACAAAGCTCCAATCATCTCACACTGGTTTCTTGAACATGAAAATGAGATCACTGGACCAATGGCCTCCACAGTCACCAGATCTCCATCCAGTAGAGCACCTTTGGGCTGTTTTGGAACGGAAGATTCACATAATGGATGTGCAGCCAACAAATCTGCCGCAACTGTGTGATGCTATCATGTCAATATGGACCAAAATCTCTGAGGAATGTTTCCAACACCTTGTTGAATCTATGCCACGAAGAATGAAGGCAGTTCTAGAGGCAAAAGGGGGTCCAACCTGGTACTAGTAAGGTGGACCTAATAAAGTGACCAGTGAGTGAATATATATAAAGGGATAGGGGTCAAGGATAAGTTCTTCATCAAGTGTAATACAATGGATGGCCTTTCAGCTGGTATAAAGATTCCTCTGGTACCGACCAAAAGGCCGAGCTCAGGAGGTAGGTTTGAAAAAGCACATAACCATGTCGCTATAAAACTCTGTGTAATCCCCCCCCCCCCCCCCCTGCAGAATTTCTAGTAACCCTGAACTGCCATTTCAGATGCAGAATCACCACAGGTTTTTCCCAGCTGGACCACTGGCCAGGCAAATGCAGCGCCATCCCAACTAGAAAGCCATTAGTATTTAGGGAGAGCTCTTCCTTCAACCGGGCACAAGCCTGGCGAACCGCGCCAGAATCAACCGGGAAGGAAAAGAGCCCTCCCACCACACCCATCTTATTACATCAGGGAAATACTAACTGGTGCCCCCAACTGGGAAAGGGGACCAGCTTTCTTCCCCCTGAAAATTGATAAGAAGTGATACTACTTGATCTTAGCCAGTCAGTGACACACTTCCTGTCTTAAGGTGTCTCTATTCTGGATGGAGGAGCTATGGAGACACCCTTGGAAAGCAGTCTGGGGGGGAGGGGAGTGTTAGATAGTCTAGCAGATTTAGATGAACCCGACTACCAAATTAAAGCTGAACTCCATATGTAGACCCTGTGCCAGAGGCTTAGCTTGAAACTTGTGGGCCCCATTGCAAAAGTTAATCCCACTACCGCCCACCACTTCCACCATGTGCCAAGATACTCCCACCACGTGCCAAGATACTCCCACCACGTGCCAAGATACTTCCACCATGCGCCAAGATACTCCCACCATGCGCCAAGATACTCCAGCCACGCGCTAAGATACTCCCACCACGTGCCAAGATACTCCCACCATGCGCCAAGATACTCCAGCCACGCGCTAAGATACTCCCACCATGTGCCAAGATACTCCCACTACGCGCCAAGATACTCCCACCACGCGCCAAGATACTCCCACCACGCGCCAAGATGCTCCCACCACGCGCCAAGATACTCCCACCATGCGCCAAGACACTCCCACCATGCGCCAAGATACTCCCACCACGCGCCAAGAAACTCCCACCACGCGCCAAGATACTCTCACCACATGCCAAGATACTCCCACCACGCGCCAAGATACTCTCACCACGCGCCAAGATACTCTCACCATGTGCCAAGATACTCTCACCACGTGCCAAGATACTCTGACCACGCGCCAAGATACTCTCACCACGTGCCAAGATACTCTCACCACGTGCCAAGATACTCTCACCACGTGCCAAGATACTCCCACCACGCGCCAAGATACTCCAAGTGGCTAAAGAGTTATTTCAGATCTTTATTTCCATCCTGACAGGGCAATTCAAAAGATTTTGAAGAAACAGTCCACATTTTGACATCCCTCTCCAATTCTTTTGAATACCAGGGAGCCGGGATAGGCAACCTTTGAGAGGTGGAGATCTACCTAAACAACATGAAAGAGATCAAAGATTACTTTTTTTTTTAAGCACTTAACTAGCAAGGCCAAATTAAATATTATATTTAGAAAAAAATCTAATAAAACAAATGTCACTGTAAAAACATAAACTTACTACCTACCTGCCTACCTTAAAAATGGACAGTGTCAGTCAGTAGAGCAGTGGACTTTGTCAGTGGATGGTGTTTTGTTTATTTTTGCTATTTTATTTCTCTATTATTTTTTGCCATTCTATTCTAATCTATTTTATTATTATTATTTTTTTTTTTTTACTTTTTTGTTTTAGCAGCCCTTTTAGCAGGCTTTGGTGAAATATCAGGGGTCTAAACAGACCCCTGATGTTTCACCTTTGAGACAGAGAAAATGAGATTGAGAACACAGCCCTCAATCTCCATCTCTGCAGCTTTAGCTGCACAGAATGAATGGACAGGAATAACTCTGTACAGAGCTTCCCGATCATTCACAAACAGAAGCATAGTAAATACACTTTACTATGCTTCAGTCATGAATGGACACAGGAGTGATGGGTACCGACTGTGTTACTTCGGAAAAGAAAGAGGCTGGTAAATGACATACAGTATTTATTCCTTCTGCCGCTCTCCATCCTGAAACATCAGCAGCCGGCGGGAGTGGAGACGGGGAAAGCCGGCAGGGCTGCAGAGAAAACAGGGTAGCACACAGAGGACCCGGCCAGCAGAGATGAGTAACCTGGACATGAGGGACGGCATCAGGGGCGCATTGACAACTCATGGGGCCCCCAGGCAATTGGGGATCATGGGGCCCCTGTGTCCTTGCCCAAACTCAAAAAACCTATGAAAAAGGTACCAGGGGCATCTCATGGGGCCCCCTACTGACCCTGGGCCCTCAGGCAGTGCCTGAGTCTCCAAATGGTCAGTCTGCCCCTGGGCGGCATATACAGGAACCAATCCCCTCCATTTTCCCTCGGCAGCCGCTGAATGCAAGCGGGAAGGAGAGGAGAAGCAGACTTTCAGCAGCTGCAGGGGGACAATGGAGAGGATTGGTTCCTGTATATGCAGCCCCATCACCGCCCCTCCTGTCCAGGTGTAAAATGGAATGTGACAGGAAGGCTGCACAGGGCTCCCTGGAGCATGGGGCTGGCTTGCAATTGTGACCCCTGGCACTATGCCCTGTGCACTTTTTTGTGTGCTTCACTTTTGTGTGCTCACTTTTTTATCACCCGGAGTGTGCTGCTGAACTACAAAAAAAAACAAAACAAAAAACAGAATAAAGGAAAAATCGCCTAAACAAAATTAAAACTAATGCAGCCACCACATCTAAGAATTGGTAAGCTGCAATATAACACCTTTATATTTTCAGTTTAAGAGCCCTGTCATACCGGGTGCGAATTGTCATGCCGTGCATGTTTCAAATTGCATGGCAAGTCGCATCCTATAGTTGGAAGTTGCAAGTTGAAATCGCACCAATTTTGAAAGTAAGTCAGAATTGTACCGATTTTGAAAGAAAGTCGGAATTGCACCGATTTTGAAAGTAAGTCGGAATCGCACCGATTTTGAAAGTAAGTCAGAATCGCACCGATTTTGAAAGTAAGTCGGAATCGCACCGATTTTGAAAGTAAGTCGGAATCGCATTGATTTTTAAAGTAAGTCGGAATTGCACCGATTTTGAAAGTAAGTCAGAATCACACCGATTTTGAAAGTAAGTCGGAATCGCATTGATTTTTAAAGTAAGTCGGAATTGCACTGATTTTGAAAGTAAGTTGGAATCGCACTGATTTTGAAAGTAAGTCAGAATCGCACCGATTTTGAAAGTAAGTCGGAATCGCACCAATTTTGAAAGTAAGTTACAATCGCGACAATTTTGAAAGTAAGTTGCAATTGCGCCGATTTTGAAAGTAAGTCGCAATCGCGCTGATTTTGAAAGTAAGTTGGAATCGCACCGATTTTGAAAGTGAATCGCAATCGCACCGATTTTAAAAGTAAGTGGGAATTGCACCGATCTTGAAAGTAAGTCAGAATTGCACTGATTTTGAAAGTAAGTCGGAATCGCACTGATTTTGAAAGTAAGTCGGAATTGTATTGATTTTAAAAGTAAGTCGCAATCGCATCAATTTTGAAAGTAAGTCGCAATCGCACCAATTTTGAAAGTAATTCGCAGTCACACCGATCTTGAAAGTAAGTCGGAATCGCACCGATTTTGAAAGTAAGTCGGAATCGCACCGATTTTGAAAGTAAGTCGGAATCGCACCGATTTTAAAAGTAAGTTGGAATCGCACCGATATTGAAAGTAAGTCAGAATTGCACTGATTTTGAAAGTAAGTCACAATCGCGCCGATTTTGAAAGTAAGTTGCAATAGAGCTGATTTTGAAAGTAAGTTGCAATAGCATCAATTTTGAAAGTAAGTTGCAATCGCACCGATTTTGAAAGTAAGTCGCAATTGTGCCGATTTTGAAAGTAAGTCGCAATTGCACCGAATTTTAAAGTAAGTTGGAATCGCACCGATTTTGAAAGTAAATGGCAATCGCACAGATTTTAAAAGTAAGTGGGAATTGCACCGATCTTGAAAGTAAGTCAGAATTGCACTGATTTTGAAAGTAAGTCGCAATCGCACCGATTTTGAAAGTAAGTCAGAAGCGCACCAATTTTAAAAGTAAGTCGGAATTGCACCGATTTTGAAAGTAAGCTGGAATCGCACCGATTTTGAAAGTAAGTCGGAATCGCACCCATTTTGAAAGTAGTGCATGCTCTACTTTGGGTGCGACTTCCATAGACATCTGCATCTTGCAAGCCCCAGATGTTTTGCAGGCCGCACCTGACATCCGACTATGAAATCGTGCGACTTAGCTGGAAGTCAAATTGGTGTGACCGGACTCTTAGACCGCTTTAACATTTCCTGCAGCAGCAAGTCAGCCCCCTGTTGAGTCTACCGTCCTGTTACAAGTCCAACGTCGGCAACCTTCTGCTATGAGCACAGACACGGCCACCACTGCAGGCTACCTGTTCCAGGAACCGGCTCGTTTTAGGATCCTTGCTACCGGCTCATGTATGTGTGTGCAGAGGGATTCGTCACGGATACAGAATACTTTACAAAACACGTTGTGGAAATTGTGATTGCTGACCACCTGCTGGTACACAAACACATCCACCCATTTAATATCAGGCCTGCTCAGTGTCCACTTACAGCGTCCGGATGTTGCCTAACATGTTCTGCAGCTGCACTCCTCTGGAATCCCCCGGCTGTACAACGTGGTTTGTAAATCACTCTGAATGTCGAGGAAACATCTGATCTCTTCATTTACTGATTCTCAGTTTACTGCAATAAAGGGGTGAGGTATATATGAGCCGCAGGTGCTGTATATAATAGCTACATAGTTAGTCTGGCTGAAAAAAGACAAAAGTCCATCCAGTTCAACCACTAAAAAAAGAAAAGTTCTCAAAGCCGGATCCCACCATCTGACAGCTGAGCCGGGATGACAGTTCTTAAATACTGCGATGATGTCACAAGGGGGAGGGGTTACCCCCACCCCCTTGTGATATCATCATGCGCTGTGATTGGCCAAAAGCATTGCACCTGACCTGTGGTGCATTGCTTTGGCCAATCACAATGTACTGTCAGGGCGCAGGGCATTGTGGGGCACGGCGGGCGAACAGGCCATCGAACCGTCTTACGAACAGCCCATGTTTGAGTCAAACTTACCTTCGACTTGAACATGAAGCTCATCTTACATAGTTACATAGTTAGTCTGGCTGAAAAAAAGACAAAAGTCCACCCAGTTCAACCATTAAATAAAAGAAGTTCTCAATGCCGGATCCCACCATCTGACAGCTGCGCCGGGATGACAGTTCTTAAATACTGTGATGATGTCACAAGGGGAGGGGTTACCCCGCCCCCTTGTGATATCATCATGCGCTGTGATTGGCCATAAGCATTGCACCTGACCTGTGGTGCATTGCTTTGGCCAATCACAATGTACTGTCAGGGCGCAGGGCATTGTGGGGCACGGCGGGCGAACAGCCCATCGAACACCCTTACCGTTCGTGTGTTCAGCAAACACACGAACGGACCGTGTTTGAGTCGAACTTACCTTCAACTTGAACATGAAGTTCATCTTACATAGTTAGTCTGGCTGAAAAAAGACAAAAGTCCATCCAGTTCAACCATTAAAATAAAAAACATTTGTTCTCAATGCCGGCTTTCACCGTCTGACAGCTGCACCGGGATGACAGTTCTTAAATACTATGATGATGTCACAAGGGGGAGGGGTTACCCCCGCCCCCTTGTGATATCATCATGCGCTGTGAGTGGTCAAAAACATTTCCATTGCTTTGGCCAATCACAATGTACTGTCAGGGCACAGAGCATTGTGGGGCACAGTGGGCGAACAGCCCATCGAACACCCTTATGAACGGCCCATGAACTTATGTTCGACTTGAACATGAAGCTCATCTTGCATAGTTACATAGTTAGTCTGGCTGAAAAAAGACAAAAGTCCACCTAGTTCAACCATTAAAAAAAAAAAAAAAAAAAAGGAGTTATAATCCTATACCCACAGTTGATCCAGAGGAAAAAAACAGCAAAGCACGATCCAATTTGCTCCAGCAGGGAAAAAATTCCTTCCTGATCCCCCGAGAGGCAATCGGATATTCCCTGGATCAACTTTACCTTTAAACAGAGGCGTCCCTAGGGTTGGTGTCACCCGGTGCGGTAACACTTGGTGACACCCCCTCCAACGATCCCCGCAGAATGGATCGGATCTGCGGATTGAGCATAATGGATCGGACTCTGATCCATTATGCTCCCCAATACGCAAATCCGATCCGTCCTGCGGGGATCGTCGGCTTTCTTTACAACTTACCTTTTCGTGGAGCGGGTCCGGTGTCACCCCGTATAGGTTGCATGTCGACGATCCCCGCAGGATGAATCGGATCTGCAGATTGAGCATAATGGATCGGAGTCTGATCCATTAGGCTCTCCAATCCTCAGATCCAATACATCCTGCGGGGATCGTCAGCTTTCTTTACAACTTACCTTTTCGTGAGCGGTCCGGTGTCACCCCGTGCGGTCGGTGTCACCCAGTGCAGGCCACACCCCCTGCACCTGCCTCGCGACGCCACTGCCTATAAATGTTACTACAAGAGCAGTGGACAGGTCTACCTCCACTTTTCTGTTTCATTAGATTTTATGTATGGGGCATCCAGGGGCGGACTGAGCATTTGGGAACTCGGGCACTACCCGAGGGCCCCGGGTCAGTAGGGGGCCCCATGAGATGCCCCTGGTACCTTTCATAGGCTTTTTTGGGTGTGGTTTGAGTTTGGGCAAGGACACAGGAGCCACATGATCCCTTATTGCCCGGGGGCCCCATGAGTTGTCAGTCCGCCCCTGGGGGTATCTTTTTTCCTCTCAAAGAATAGGGACCGGTACTCACATCCCCGTTCCCCGGAGGGAGGGAGAGAAAAAAAGCAGCGCACCGTGCCCAATGCTGCGTGTGATCGGCACACTGAATACTGCACAGGGTCCAAATGTGTAACGCGCAGTACAGAAATGAGCAGTGCGTAGCACACTGGGTGTCAGGGAATTCCTGTATGACGGCTGCCTCACAGACCTACGCATGGCATTGCTCATAGAAACGTGACCAGGCGCATGCACGCGCGTGTATGAACGCACGGGAATGCCGGAGTCTCAGTTGACCACAGGAGGCCCATTTAAAGGATGCTGTTAGTCAGTGTCATTGCTGATTGGTCTTCAGTCAAAAAAATGTGTTTTGCTTCATATCGATTTGGCTATATGCTTTCTATTTTATTCTGGTCAATTTTTTTTTTCTATTGTATTCCTTTATATTCTATTGTATTATATTCCATTATTTTATTTTCTATTTTATTATTTTGCTTTCTATTCAATTCTGTTTTATTCTGTTCTATTCATTTTTAAAAATAAAATTTTGGAAGACGGGTATATTCTTTCTATTCTAGTTTATTCTATTCTTTTCTATTTTATCAAAATTCAAATTTTGACATTTGAAGTTCAGAAGATGGCTTTATTCTGTTCTATTCTATTTTTTCTATTCTAATATATTCTATTCTTTTATTTTCTATTCTATTCCTTTATTTTTATTCTATTCTTTTATTTTATGTTATTATTAATTATACAGGATTTATATAGCGCCAACAGTTTGCTCAGCGCTATTCTTTTCCATTCTGTTCTGTTTTATTCTAGTCTATTCTTTTCTAAATTCGAATTTCAGAAAAAGCGTATATTCTTTCTATTCTATTTTTTTCAATTCTAATATTTTATGTTCTATTCTATTCTTTGCTATTCAATTCATTCTTTTCTATTTTATTCCTTTATTTTCTATTCTGTTGTATTCTATTCCTTTCTAAATTCAAAGTTCGGAAGATAGCTATATGCTTTCTATTTTATTTTATTCTATTCAAAATTCGGATTTTGAAATATGAAGTTCGGAAGACGGCTATAGTCTTTCTATTTTATTCTAGTCTAATCTATTTTTATTCTATTCTTTTCTATTCTATTCATTATTTTCTATTTTATTCCTTTATTTTCTATTCTATTCTTTTCTGTTTTATTCTATTCTTTTCTAAACTCAAAGTTCAGAAGATGGCAATATGCTTTCTATTTTATTCTATTAAAAATTTTAATTTTGAAATTTTAAGTTCCGAAGACGACTATATTCTTTTTATTTCATTCTAGTCTCATCTATTTTGATTCTATTCATTTCTTTTCTTTTCTATTCAATTCTTTTATTTTCTATTCTATTCTTTTCGAAAATCGAATATCTGAAGACAGCTGTATTCTCTGTACTATTCTATTTTTTCTCCTCTTTTATTTTATATTCTATTCCTTTATTTTTTGTTCTGTTCTTTCACATGCTATTCTGTTTTATTCTATTCTATTCTTTTCTAAATTTGAATTTCGGAAGACGGCTATATTATTTTTATTTTATTCTATTCTACACTATTCTATTTTTTTCTATTCTTTTATTTTCTATTCTATTTTATTCTTTGCTATTCTATTAATTCTTTTCTATTTTACTTTTTTATTTTTTATTCTGTTGTATTCCATTATTTTCTAAATTCGAAGTTTCGAAGATGGCTATATGCTTTCTATTTTATTCTATTCTATTAAAAATTCTAATTTTGAAATATGAAGTTCGGAAGACGGCTATATTCTTTCTATTTTATTCTAGTCTAATCTATTTTTATTCTATTCTATTCTTCTATTTTATATTCTATTCCTTTCTTTTCTATTCGTTTCTTTTATTTTCTATTCTATTATTATAGAAATTTGAATATCTAAAGACAGCTATATTCTATTCTATTGTAATCTATTCTATTTTTTCTCTTCTTTTCTGTTTTATTCCTTTATTTTTTATTCTATTCTGTTATTTTATTTTCTATTCTGTTTTATTCTATTCTAAATTCAAATTTCCGTAGACGGCTATATTCAAATACACAGAGTCTTTAACCACCTCCTGCCCGCCATATAGTAATATGACGGGCGCAAGGTGGTTCTCTCGTTCTGGGAGGACGTCATATGACGTCCTCCCATTCTCACTGCGCATGCGCTGCTCAGGGAGCGTGCAGCGCGGCGATCGGCGGTGTGCTGTGTCCCTCGGACACAGCGGATCACCGATCATGGAAAGAGCCAAAGATGTCAGCTCGGTCATGTGATCAGCTGTGTCCAATCACAGATGATCACATGTAAACAGGGAAATGCCGGTTATCTGCATTTCTCTCCTCTCGAGCTGTCCCACTGACAGAGGTGAGGAGAGCCGGTAATCGGCATCCCTCAGAGGGGACATGTACACTGATCATCAGGGCACTGATGATCAGTGTGCCCTGATGATCAGTGTAGCCCCAGCAGTGCCACCTGTCAGTGTCCATCAATGCCAGCTGTCAGTGCCCATCAGTGCCACATATCAGTGCCTACCAGTGCACATCAATGCCACATAACAGTGCTCATCTGAGCTGCCTTTCAGTGTCACCCATCAGTGCCAGTCAGTGCCACCTATCAATGCCAATCAGTGCCACTTATCTGTGCTGCCAATCAGTGCCGCCTATCAGTGCCAGTCAGTGCCGCCTATCAGTGCCAGTCAGTGCCGCCTATCAGTGCCATCTACCAGTGCCTCCTCATCAGCGCCCATCAGTGCCACCTATCAGTGCTCATCACTGCAGCCTCATTAGCGCACATCAGTGAAGGAGAAAAATCACTTATTTACAAAATTTTGTAACAAAAACTAAGAAAAAACATTTTTTTTCAAAATTTTCAGTGGTTTTTGCTTTGTTTAATAAAAAATAAAAATCCCAGAGGTGATTAAATACCACCTAAATAAAGCTCTATCAGTCACAAAAAAATGATAAAAATTTCATATGCGTACAATGTTGCATGACTGCGCAATTGTCAAAGTGCGACAGCGCTGAAAGCTGGAAATTGGCCTGGGCAGGAAGGGGGTAGAAGTGCCCTGTAGGCGAGGGGTTAAAGGAAATCAGCAATAGTCAGCAATATGTTTACATTTCAGATTTATTTTCAGTTTGGTTTTTGATTTTGAATTTGATTTGGCCACTTTGTTATAATCCCACTAACAGTTGAGCGTGGAATATTTAGTAGCCAGGAAATGTCACGGATGGACTTATTGCACAGGTGACCACCTATCACGGGACCACGCTTGGAGTCACTGAGCTCCTGAGAGCGACCCATTCTTTCACCAATGTTTGTAGAAGCAGTCTGCATGCCTAGGGGCTTGATTGTATACACCTGTGTCCATGGAGGGGATTGGAACACCTGAATCACATGATTTGGAGGGGGGTCCCATTACTTTGGCAATACAGTGTATGTGCTATGGGGGCAGACTACAGGTCTCTGCTGAGTGGGACTGTGTGCATCCATAGACACACACAGCGCAGCTTGGCCCCTCCCCCTCCTCATGGGAGTTGACTGACAGCAGAAGAAGCCAATGGCTCTGAGCCTCCTGTAAGAGCGGGGAGTGAAGAGAGAGAAGCTGCAGCTGGGTACAACACTGGATCGATAAAAGACTCAGGTAAGTGTTTGGTGGGCAGCACAGAAAGTGGTAAAACTTTTTTTACCTTAATGCAGGGAATGCATTTTTTGTAAAGGAAATAAAAAAAATAAACATGTTATGCTTACCTGCTCTGTGTAATGATTTTGCGCACAGCAGCCCCGATCCTCCTCTTCTGGGGTCTCCCATACTTCCTCTGAGTTCCCCCATAGCACTCATGTGGGCTCACTTCTAAGCTGCACTATGTGTGTCTTTTGAAACACATAGCACAGCTCGGCCCCGCCTCCCCCAGTCTCCCCACTGGCTGGGATTGGCTCCCTCTGCTGCCTCGATCTCCAATGAGGAGAGAGGAGAGGGCTGCTGCTCTGGGGCACAGCGCTGGATCGAGACTGGACTCAGGTAAGTATATGGGGTCTCAGGCAGGGGTGGGGGCTGCACATACTGTAGAAGGTTTTTTACCGTAATGCAAAAAATGCATCAAGCTAAATAAACCTTCTACCTTTAGAACTCTTTAACCATTTCCATACCGGGCAATTTTCCCCCTTCCTGCCCAGGCCATTTTTCAGGTTTCAGCGCTCTCACATTTTGAATGACAATTGCGCGGTCATACAACACTGTACCCAAACTAAAATTTTATCATTTTCTTCACACAACTAGAGCTTTCTTTTGGTGGTATTTAATCACCGCTGGGGTTTTTATTTTTTGCTAAATTAACAAAAAAAGACCAAAAATTTTGAAAAAAAAACATTTTTCTTTGTTTCTGTTATAAAAGTTTACAAATAAATAATTGTTCTTCATAAATTTAGGCCGAGATGTATTCTGCTACATGTCTTTGGTGAAAATAACCCAAATTAGGATGTATTATTTAGTTTGTAGGAAAGTTATAGAGTTCACAAACTATGGTATAGATCTGAATATTGATCAATCCTGAAGTACCGACAGCCAATCTAATTTCTTGAGGTCCAAGAATGTCAGAATAGTACAGATATCCCCAAATGACCCCTTTTTGCAGAGTAGACAGTCCGACGTACTTCATAAGAGGCATGGCGAGTTTTTTGAAGTTGTATTTTTTTGTCATAATTTTTCCGAAAATGAAAAAATGAAACAAATTATTTTCACTATTTTTTTTTTTACATACTGTCACCAGTGCAGTACAGCGTCATCATATAACTGGCATGGCGGTGAACAGGGACACTGACTGGTGACAGTATGAAAAAAAAATATATATATATATTTTTTTTATTTTTTTTTATTTTTTTATTATATTTAATTTTTTATTACATTTTTTTTTATTTTTTTTAAGATTTTTTTTCATATTTTACTATGACCAAAATAGTACAATGTTACCATAGTAACATTGTACTACTTTGGGGAAGTGATCAGTATTTTTTTTTTTTTTTACACAGTTTGCTTATAGCAAAGAATTACCTGAATGAAATCGATTCATTCAGCTTTTTTTTTCTTTTTTTTTTTTTTGTGCTTAGCTGTGATTTGGTCACAGCTAATCACATGACATGTGCATGTGATTAGCTGTGACCATTCACAGCTAGGCACTAGTATACAATGGATGGCATCATGAATGAAGCCATCCATGTATACAACTGTCATGTGACCTGCTGTGATTGGTCACAGCAGGTCACATGGTACCAGCAATGGGAGCCGGTACTCGGATCTGTCATCGGCCGTGTCCGAGGTGCACGGCCGCCGACAGATCGCACTGCTGCGCCGCTCTGCACTAGCGCAAACGGCGCATGTGCGGGAGCACGCCAAATGGCGTGCACCCGGAATGGAGGAGCACATCTGAAGCGGCCAAACGGCCATTGGCCGGGCGGCTAATGGTTAAAGTAAAAAAAAAAAAAGAAAAAAACATTTTAGCTGTAGAACCACTTTAACCAATTCAATACCGGGCAATTTTACACCTTCCTGCCCAGGCCATTTTTCAGGTTTCAGCGCTCTCACACTTTGAATGACAATTGCGCGGTCATACAACATTGTACCCAAACTAAAATTTTATAATTTTCTTCACACAACTAGAGCTTTCTTTTGCTGGTATTTAATCACCACTGGGTTTTTTATTTTTTGCTAAATTAACAAAAAAAGACTGAAAATTTTGAAAAAAAACATGTTTTTCTTTGTTTCTGTTATAAAAGTTTGCAAATAAATAATTGTTCTTCATAAATTTAGGCCGAGATGTATTCTGCTACATGTCTTTGGTGAAAATAACCCAAATTAGGATGTATTATTTAGTTTGTAGGAAAGTTATAGAGTTCACAAACTATGGTATAGATCTGAATATTGATCAATCCTGAAGTACTGACAGCCAATCTAATTTCTTGAGGTCCAAGAATGTCAGAACAGTACAGATATCCCCCAAATGTCAGCACAGTACAGATATCCCCCAAATGTCAGGACAGTACAGAGATCCCCCAAATGTCAGAACAGTACAGATATCCCCCCAAATGTCAGAACAGTACAGATATCCCCAAATGTCAGGACGGTACAGATATCCCCCAAATGTCAGGACGGTACAGATATCCCCCAAATGTCAGGACAGTACAGATATCCCCCCAAATGTCAGAACAGTACAGATATCCCCAAATGTCAGAACAGTACAGATATCCCCAAATGTCAGGACAGTACAGATATCCCCCAAATGTCTGGACGGTACAGATATCCCCCAAATGTCAGGACGGTACAGATATCCCCCAAATGTCAGGACGGTACAGATATCCCACAAATGACCCCTTTTTGCAAAGTAGACAGTCCGACGTACTTCATAAGAGGCACGGCAAGTTTTTTGAAGTTGTAATTTGTTTGGCATAATTTTATTTGTTTTTACATACTGTCACCATTTCAGTACAGCGTCATCATATAACTGGCATGGCAGTGATCAGGGACACTGACTGGTGAGAGTGTGAAAAAAAATATATATATTTTTTAATTTTTTTATTATTTTAAATTTTTTTATTATTTTTTTCTTTTTTTTTAGGATTTTTTTTCATATTTTACTATGTCCAAAGTAGTAACATGTTACCATAGTAACATTGTACTACTTTGGGGAAGTGATCAGTATTTTTTTTTTTTTTTTTACACAATTTGCTTATAGCAAAGAATTACTTTGCAATAAGCAAGCATTTACCTGAATGACATCGATTCATTTAGGGGTTTTTTTTTTTGTGCTTAGTTGTGATTTGGCCACAGCTAATCACATGACATGTGCATGTGACCTGCTGTGACCATTCACAGCTAGACACTAGTATACAATGGATGGCATGAATGAAGCCATCCATTGTATACAACTGTCATGTGACCTGCTGTGATTGGTCACAGCAGGTCACATGGTACCGGCAACAGGGCCGATACTCAGATCTGTCATCGTCCGTGTCTGAGGTACACGGCCAGTGAAAGATCACGCCGCTGCGCGGCTCTGCAAGAGCACGAACTGCGCATGTGTGGGAGTACTCCAAATGGCGACCTCCCGGAAAGCTAGTACATTTTTCTGGCCGCCATACGGCTATTGGCCGGGCGTCAAATGGTTAAAGGGTCTACTTTTGTCCTGGCTAACCAGATCTCACACCCAACCTGTAATGAGGTACTTAAAAAAAGGAACAACAAGATATAAAAAATACCATGGTCCCAAACAACAGTCTGCAGAACAGTACACACTTGGGGACTGAAATATGGAACCCCCCCCCCCCCCCGACTGGCTGTTTCAGGTGACACCATGTTTCAGGTGACACCACCTTTCCATTCTTAGCTCATACAGCAGCCCCCCCACCTATGACACTCTCCAGCCTGTGTGCTGTTCCACATAAGAACTCCCACAGGAAACCAGAGATTCAGGGAAATTGCTGACTCTTCTTAATTACAGAAAACAAAACAAGGCTCCAAAATTCCCCAAACAGCGTGAGATAAGACCGCCATGTGATGCACGCCAAGGAGGCGGTGGATCTATCGCAAACTGGGGGAGTGGGCGAAACCCAGACAGAAGAG
Organism: Staurois parvus; assembly: GCF_062004578.1. Lineage (NCBI taxonomy): Eukaryota > Metazoa > Chordata > Amphibia > Anura > Ranidae > Staurois > Staurois parvus. Next base: position 1,499,470 of record NW_028318641.1, read on the forward strand.
AGATATTATTCTGTGTGATTCATGGAGGTACAGGTTCACTGGCCTTCCTATCTCGGGTGTGATTCACAATAATGAGCAGGATACTGTCAGGAAACATTTCATATTGAAAACAATTGTAAGCATTATTACCGCACATGAAATGAGAAATACCAAGACACTGATGACAACACAGACTGACAACTCATGGGGCCCCCGGGCAATAGGGGATCATGGGGCCCCTGTGTCCTTGCCCAAACTCACAAAAGCCTATGAAAAAGGTACCAGGGGCATCTTATGGGGCCACAAAAAGGGGGGGTTGTGAAAAGAAATTCACAGAGAAAGTGGCTAAATTATGAACAGAGTGTGACAATCAGAAAAATTTCCAAAAATTATGCTTTATTACATATACAAATTTGACATTTGGGCAATCGCCCTGGTTTACCATCACCTCAGTATGAGACAATACACACAGACCTAAAACCATATAAAATGACACCAAGACCGGTCCAAATACTTGTGCAACAAAGACAGTGACTACTAGAGCCTAAAGTCTTTGTAGCACTGGCTCACAGGTGAACACTTCCTACAGGAGGTGTATGCAAAAATTATACCATAGGTATACCATGTAGCATGTTGTAAACATGTAGACATATGCTACTACCAAAATGGTTATATCCCAAGCAGGGAGTGTCAAAACATTACACTATAGATATAAAATATCACATGTATGCAGTGCAGCAAGCACAGTATGCGTCAAAAAGAGAAGCATGCCTCTAGGCCTATAAGAGACAATCTTATGGGGCCCCCTACTGACCACGGACCCTCAGGCAGTGCCCGAGCTTCCAAATGGTCCGCTCCTGCTGATGACGTCACATTGAAATATACAATGTACAATATTGGATGTAATAATGGAAGGGGTGGATGACCTTCTCTCTTGCCCACTGATGGCTGATCTCAGAGATCGTGGTTGGTAGGAGGAAGAGGCAAGTCCTCAAAACGCGTCAGCCTATTGGATGTCTACACTCCCCATTGCGGACTGTTACTCAGCGCGGTGTTGACCCAGCTGTTCTTTTATGATGTGCCTTGACTTTATTCTCGTTTGTGAGTACAACACCTATTTTATTTCTTATTAAACATTTTTTATGGTAATGCACTAGGCCTGTGCGCCCTCTGTTTGTTCTTTCCTCATTCAGTATATTTGGATTCCCCGGTCCATATGAGGGCAGCAAGGTGTGCATGTTCCAGGACATTCTTAATGTGGTTGTAGCCTGCATCGAGTCCATCCCCAAGCGCAGGAGCATTTGTGTTTGCTGGTTCATCGTGGTTGGTGTCAGGACCGGAGCTAGACTATTTTGCGCCCTAGGCAAGACCAACTACTTGTGCCCCTCCCCCCCGCCAAAAAAAAAATAATACTGATAAAAATTTTAAAAACAAAATATTAAATCAGCAAAACATAAAACTTCTACATTTCTTTTAATTTGCAAAAATAAGTGCCATGAGATGCCACCAACAACAATAATAAAGATAAAGTCAATGTGGCTGGCAGTGGTAGGGTGACAGTTGATCTGTGGCTGGCAGTAGTAGGGTGACAGTTGATCTGTGGCTGGCAGTGGCAGGGTGACAGTTGATCTGTGGCTGGCAGTGGCAGGGTGACAGTTGCAGTGAGAGGAGGATGATGGATCCACACTCTGACAGATCCCATGCTGGAATTCCCCAGGCAATGGGGGGAGGTAAAACGCTGTGTCAGCAGACAGCCCAGCCCCCACACACAGAGAGAACACCTGAACTGAGTGATCCCACACAGAGACAGATCCTACATAACACACCACCACCAACACTGACACAGATCAGCAGGCACAAGAAGAGCAGGCTGGGGGATCGTGATGATGTCATCACTCACTGACACATTGCACATGTGATGGATGGCCGGCCGGGTCAAACTCACACAACAGAGTCAGACATTACCTTCCTCCACAGGTGCAGCTCCTCCTCCGCCTCCACTGATGAATGGGAAGAAAAGGGCTGTAATTCCATAGTGATCAGCAGCCACCAGCTGGCTTGCAGTAAGGGACTGAGTCTGAGAGGAACACTGGAAGGAGCAGCAGCTCAGCTGCTACATTGGCCCCAGACACCCCAGTGATCAGTGATAATACTTTACACTGTCACTGTTCTAATGTCACTGGATGGGAAAGGGTTAACATCTAGGACGATTAAGGTTCAAAAGTGTGCCTAACTATGTGCAATGTGTGTAAATTGTGCTGCTTTTAGATCATTCTCTTTGTACAAAGCCCTGTGTTGATTGTCAACACAGGGTCCTGGGCTGTGATTGGACACAGACGATCAGCAGGTCCGAGGCATGAATCATTGGCCAGGACTTGCTGACAGGTTTCCGCTGTCACAATCACAGATGGTGCCGGCCAGGTGGTGCGCATGTACGCGCCTGGAACCCAGGAGTAGGCAGCGACGTAGGGGTATGTTACTTTGGCTACAGAGGCCACCCGTTTGCAGTACATTATGGGCGGGCGTTAAGTGGTCAATGTACAGGTGCCTTCTAATCAGGAATAGTAACAGTGCTGGTGGTATGCACCTTCTAGGGCCGCCATCATTTAGCAAGTCACAGCCTTCTGTTCAATGGGGGCTGAAATGCAAGCAGTTATCCCAAAGAAAGCCAACCAACTAAGCTGTTTTTGGCTTTTGACGTTTTTTTCTACAGCCAGTAAACCCCCCAGCATGTTATCCTATGTGTCCGTACACACACAGACTGGAATCAACGTGTTTTGGCTGGTACATTTTTTTGGCTGGAAAAAAAACCCAGGACTAGTGGGGTTTCTAGAGAAGTTTTTTAACTGCAAAAATGCTCCAATGCTGAGAACCGCAGCAAAACGCCATAAACAGGCGTTTTTGGACTTTTTTTTACCAAAAAAAAAATTTTGGAGGGGGGGTTAAAAAAACGCTAAAAAACACTAAAAAACGCGGAAAAACGCTAATGCAAAAACAGTAAAAAAAAAGCTGGAAAACTCATGTTTTTAATGTGACTTTACACAGCTAACGTCACCGGCGTTATCAAAACATCCCGTGTGTATGAGGGCAGTAGCTCAGTAATTCAAATTGATGAGATCTATTGGTGGACCTTGGATCAGGAGTGAGGGGGCATACTGTATATACGCTTTCGAATTCCTGTCTGAAAGTGAAAAATCTCTCTCAGCCTTTCGGTACATTGGGGTTTTTTCCCAGTATACTGTATACTTTTTGTACAAGGCTAGCATGTTTGTCCATTCTGACAGCATTTGTCATTTCCTGGAGAGCTCATGCAAATACAACCTATTTGTTGTCTTGCGATCGTTCCCTAAAGCTTCATTTCCAGTAAAGATATTTTTTATTTCATTTCCCTTTGAAAAGTATTATTTTAATTCCCGAGTAATGGACTTAATGTAAAAAGTTAACATTTTTAGGAAATGTCAGAAATTCCTTTTGTTGACAGCAGGGTGCTTGGCTGAGACAAATTTCTGTCTAGCTGACAGGATCGGTCTATTCATAAATTGTTTCAGCTGACAGACGCCAAGGCTGTTCATTCCTATCTGGGTACATTATCACACATTTTTGTTGTCAGTGTGTTATGACAATAATACAAATAGTAAGAGTAAAAGTAATTAAAAAAAACAATATGTTTCACAATAGAGGTAAGTAGGATAGTAACCATGGCCAGATCTAGGGGGTGCTGGGGTGGGCTGCGCCCCTCAGATTTAGCTTGCCCCTCAGGTCAGCAGGGAAGTGTACAAGAGTCAGTAGGGCAATGTACAGGGGGTCAGAAGGGCAGAGGACAGGGGTCAGCAGGGTCGAGAGCAGGGGTTACCAGGGCAGTGTATAGGGGTCAGCAGGGTAGAGGACAGGGATCAGCATGGCAGAGAGTCTGCAGGGCAGTGTACATGGGTGAACAGGACTGGGAGCAGGGGTCAGAGAAGAGAAGGTCACAAGGGCAGAGGACAGGGGTCAGCAGGGTCGAGAGCAGGGATCAGCATGGCAGAGGGCAGTGTATAAGGGTCAGCAGGGTAGAGGGCAGGGATCAACATGGCAGAGGGTCTGCAGGGCAGTGTACATGGGTAAACAGGACTGGGAGCAGGGGTCAGAGAAGAGAAGGTCACAAGGGTAGAGGACAGGGAACCGCAGGATGGAGGACAAGGGGGTCAGTAGGGCAGTGTACAGGGGTCAGCAGAATGGAGGACAGGGGTCAGCAGGGCAGAGCCCAGGGGTCACAAGGGCAGAGGACAGGGATCAGATGGGCAGAGGACAGGGTGTCAGTAGGGTAGTGTACAGGGGTCAGCAGGAGAGAGGACAGGGAGTCAGTAGGACACAGGACAGGGGGTCAGTAGGGCAGTGTACAGTAGCAGCAGGACAGAGGACAGGTGGTCAGTAGGGCAGTGTACAGGGGTCAGCAGGATGGAGGACAGGGGGTCAGTAGGACAGTGTACAGGGGTCAGCAGGGTGGAGGACAGGGGGTCAGTAGGACAGTGTACAGGGGTCAGCAGGGTGGAGGACAGGGGGTCAGTAGGACAGTGTACAGGGGTCAGCAGGGTGGAGGACAGATGGTCAGTAGGACAGTGTACAGGGGTCAGCAGGGTGGAGGACAGGGGGTCAGTAGGACAGTGTACAGGGGTCAGCAGGGTGGAGGACGGGGAGTCAGTAGGGCAGGGTACAGAGCTCAGCAGGATGGAGGACAGGGGGTCAGTAGGACAGTGTACAGGGGTCAGCAGGGTGGAGGACAGGGGGTCAGTAGGACAGTGTACAGGGGTCAGCAGGGTAGAGGACAGGGGGTCAGTAGGACAGTGTACAGGGGTCAGCAGGGTGGAGGACAGATGGTCAGTAGGACAGTGTACAGGGGTCAGCAGGGTGGAGGACAGGGGGTCAGTAGGACAGTGTACAGGGGTCAGCAGGGTGGAGGACGGGGAGTCAGTAGGGCAGGGTACAGGGGTCAGCAGGGTGGAGGACGGGGAGTCAGTAGGGCAGGGTACAGAGCTCAGCAGGATGGAGGACAGGGAGTTAGTAGGGTAAGGTACAGGGGTCAGAAGGATGCAGGACAGGGGGTAAGTGGGGCAGGGTACAAGGGGTCTAATCCCTCCCAGCCCTCCTCTTAACCAAATTCCCCCAAGCCCTCCTCCTAGCAAATATCTCCCCCATTCCTCCTCCTATCAAACGTCTTCCACCGCAAATCACCCTTCCCAGCACAAATAGCACCCCATCCCCCCTACCTACAAACCTCTCAACCCACTCAAGCCACTTCTCTCCAGGAAAAACATCAGGGACAGGCTTCTATTCTGCAAAAGGTACAGGGACTGCTGAGGTGAGGACTGGAGTAAAGTCATTTTCACTGATGAATCCCCTTTCCAATTGTTTGTGGCAAAAACTGGAGAAGAAAAGGTGAGCGTTACCATCAGTCCTGTGTCATGCCAACAGTAAAGCATCCTGAGACCATTCATGTGTGGGGTCGCTTTTCAGCCAAGGGAATGGGCTCACTCACAATTTTGCTTAACAACACATGAATAAAGAATGGACCAAAAACATCCTCCGAGAGCAACTTCTCCCAACCATCCAAGAGCAGTTTGGTGAGGAACAATCAAAAAATATATCCCAGCGCACAAAGATAAATACCAAGTGGGTATGCAGCTGTGCAACAGTGAAAAACACCAATAAATGACAACAAAAAAACAGCGCAAACTAAAACCTCCAAATATACAATATATGAGTGAACAAACAATAAATCAGATGTCCATGTAAATAAAAGTCCTCATTCCCAGTGATATGAATGTGTAAATTATTCAGAATATGCTTCCACCTTCCACCGCGTGATAAATAATATCAACCGCACTCACCAGATAAAGGGGAGTAATGAGCCTTATAGGATATAAGGGATCCTATACCCCCTCCAAAAAGATCAAATCTTCTTTTCCACCCTGAATGGATATATTGCTCACCTCCACCTTACTCCTCCATGAGCTCCTCAATACTGCAAAGAAAAAGAAACTACATAGTGTAATACTGCCAAATTGGTATTAAATGTAAAGACAAAACCAGGCCACTCACATGATAGAATAAAATAGAAAGCCTTGTTTAACCACTTCCCGACCGGCCGTTGTATATAAAGGGCCTCCCCGCCCCCTGCTTGTGCGCGCTCCGGACACAGTGAAACACCGATCGTCATACGGGACCTCTGTGTGAGGTCCCGATCATGTGATCACTGATTGGCCAATCAGTGATCACATGCAAAGTAGTAAGCAAGATGTCACTTGTGACATCATTGCTTACTACGTGTGAAATCTGTGAATGATCACAGAGGTCACATGGTACAAGGCTATTCACAACAGCCTTGTACCATGTGACAAGCTGTGACCAATCACAGCTCACTCAGTACTTCTCAATGACTGCAAGAATGCAGACAGAGAGAAAGAGAAATGATTGCTTTTACATCCTATATGGGTGTAAAAGCAATCAGTGTAAAAAAAAAAAAAAAAAAAATTTTCATCACCCCCCACAAGTAGTACAGTGTCCCCATGGTGACACTGTACTGCTAGGGTGACAGTATGTAAAAAAAAAATTAAAAATAATAATATAAAAAAATAAAATAAGAATGTAAGTAAAAATGTTTAAAAATTATAATTTTGGGTTATAAACTAATTTGGATTTTTTTTTTACTAAAAAGATAACGTAATAAATTTTGGCCAAGATTTATGATGAAATATTTATTTGCAAAATTTTATTTAAAAAAACACTTTTTTTCAAAATTTTTGGACTTTTTCATTTACATGGCAAAAAAAATAAAATCCCAGTGGTGAATAAATACCACCAAAATAAAGCATTATCTGTCTCAAAAATATGGTAAAAAGTTTATTTGGGTACAGTGTTGGATGACCGCGTGTGATAGCGCTGAAAGCTGAAAATTGCCCTGGATAGGAAGGGGGTGAAAGTGTCCAGTCTGGAAGTGGTTAATAGCCTTAATGGCTTAAATGTATCCACACTCTAAAGTTTAAAAACAGGGATCTCAGAGGATGAAACAGCCTACCACCTCTAAGATGGCCGCTTGGAACGCACCCCTCGGCGTGCGTTCCAATCACCGAAAATGACGTGAACCAGAATGACGGCGGACCGGAAGTGCATCAATGCGTTTCGCCCCAACCACAGGGCGTTCTCAAGACAACGCTTCCAGTCAACAAAATTTTTATTTTTTATTTTTATTTTATTTCTATTTTATTTTATCTAAATACTGTTGCAATTGTATTTGTTGTAATTCATGTATTGTAAAGGAATCTCACGTCTATGAACAGAGGATGAGGTATGGGTAGTGGGCGTGTGTCAGTAATATTGGTGTTAATGGTTCACTGACAATGCGTTATAATAGGGGTTACTTGATGTTAATTTGCATATTAGATTGAAGCGAGTTCACCCTGGGCTTTATAAATGTCGGCTAGTGACTGGAAGAGTTGTCTTGAGAACGCCCTGTGGGTGGGGCGAAACGCGTTGACGGACTTCCGGTCCGTTGTCATTCTGGTTCACATCATTTCCGGTGATTGGAACGCACGCCGGGGGGTGCGTTCCAAGCGGCCATCTTAGAGGTGGTAGGCTGTTTCATCCTCTGCAACTCAACAGAATTGTGAACTCCCTGTTTTTAAACTTTGGAGTGTGGATACATTTAAGCCATTAAGGCTATTAGCCTCCAGTCTGATTATGTCAGGAATTTTGTACCAAAAGCGGTACCATTTTTTTGCATGGAAATATGTATTTTTTTTTATTGTAGGCCTGTAATTTAGGAATAACTCACTGAAATCTGTCCGAACAAGAGTCTAGTAAACATCCCGGGTATGATAAAACTTGAAACACGAAATCATAAATTATAATTTAATAAATACTCATAAAAAATAATAATATAATAATAATACATTTTATTCAATAATCTAATCAAACCAAAAACACTGAAATGTGAAATAGAGCGCCAAGTTCGCACATCGCTGAGCAAAGTCGCAGAATCGTTTTCAGTGTCTGATGAGGAATTTCCCCCACAAATCATTATCACTCAATTCTGCAAGTGGTTCTGATTTACTATCGCTGTTCTCTAGCCGGTCTAAAACCGATTTTGACCTAAAGGGACGCTTTTTGGACGCCATGGACGTTTCTCAGTTTCCAGGCAGAAAGAACAGTCAAAATGCAGGCAGGGCGCCGGACAAAGCACTCGGGACAAAATGTATGTGAAATGGTTTGATACAGGAATGTTCTGCTTTGTAATAATCGTTTTAAAAAAAAATTCATTTTTTTTAAATTTTCAAATTTGCGACGTCACAGGGACCGGAACACGGAAGCCAGATGCCGGCATCGGCCAGAGGAGATGGCCGGGGACGCTGCAGGGGACGCATCGCGGGAACGAAGGACAAGGTAAGCACTGTAGGGAATCCCTGTGCAACGCCGCATGGTAATCCCGAGTGTAGCTCGGAGTTACCGCTTTTGGTACTGAAACTTTACCCCGAGCTACACTCGGGAATACCGCCAGGGAGGTTAAACAAGGCTTTCTATTTTATTCTATCATGTGAGTGGCCTGGTTTTGTCTTTACATTTAATACCAATTTGGCAGTATTACACTATGTAGTTTCTTTTTCTTTGCACTATTGAGGAGCTCATGGAGGAGTAAGGTGGAGGCGAGCAATATATCCATTCAGGGTGGAAAAGAAGATTTGATCTTTTTGGAGGGGGTATAGGATCCCTTATATCCTATAGGGCTCATTACTCACCTTTATCTGGTGAGTGCGGTTGATATTATTTATCACGTGGTGGAAGGTGGAAGCATATTCTGAATAATTTACACATTCATATCACTGGGAATGAGGACTTTTATTTACATGGACATCTGATTTATTGTTTGTTCACTCATATATTGTATATTTGGAGGTTTTAGTTTGCGCTGTTTTTTTGTTGTCATTTATTGGTGAGGAACAATGCCTTTTCCAGCATGATGGAGCACCTTGCCATAAGAAACAGTGATAACTAAGTGGCTTGGGGAACAAAACATCAAAATTTTTGGTCCATGGCCAGGAAGCTCCCCAGACCCTAATATCACTGAGAACTTGTGGTTAATCCTCAAGAGGTGGGTGAACAAAAAAACCCACAAATTTTGACAAACTCCAAGCATTTATTATGCAAAAATGGGCTGCCATCAGTCAGGATGTGGCCCAGAAGTGGAATGACAGCATGCCAGGGCGAAGTGCAGAGGTCTTGAAAAAGAAGGGCCAACTCTGCAAATACTGACTCTCTTTGCATAAACCTAACGTCATTCTCAATAAAAGCCTTTGACACTTATGAAATGCTTGTAATTATACCTCAGTATACCATAGTAACATCTGACAAAAAGATCAAAAAACACTGAAGCAGCAGACTTTGTGAAAATTAATATTTGTGCCATACTCAAAACTTTTGGCCAGGGCTGTAGAGAGAATAGACTTAGAAAGAGGGTGGGAGAAGGTTTAGCCTGAGTTAGATTTTGGCCGGAATTCCACAATAATAAAGCAATGGTTTTCGATGGTATTCATCCCAGAGTTCTAAGAGAACTTTGAGGTATAGTTGTTCCACCATTAACGGATCTATTTAACCACTTCTAGACCGGACACTTTTACCCCCTTCCTGACCAGGGCAATTTTCAGCTTTCAGCGCTATCACACTTTGAATGACAATTGCGTAGTCATGCAACACTGTACCCAAATGAATTTTTTACCATTCTTTTTTAGACAGATAAAGCTTTATTTTGGTGGTATTTATTCACCGCTGGGATTTTTATTTTTTTTGCTATGTAAAATTTTGCAAATAAATAATATTTCATCATAAATCTTTGCCAAAATGTATTTCGTTATCTTTTTAGTAAAAAAAAAAAATCCAAATTAGTTTATAACCAAAAATTATAATTTTTAAAAAAAATTTTTTACATTTTTATTTTATTTTTTTATATTATTATTTTTTATTTCTTTTTTTTTTTTTACATACTGTCACTCTAGCAGTACAGTGTCACTGTACTACTTGTAGGGGGCGATGAAATTTTTTTTTTTTTTTTAATTTTTACACTGATTGCTTTTACACCCATATAGGATGTAAAAGCAATCATTTCTCTTTCTCTCTGTCTGCATTCTTGCAGTCATTGAGAAGTACTGAGTGAGCTGTGATTGGTCCCAGCTTGTCACATGGTACAAGGCTGTTGTGAATAGCCTTGTACCATGTGACCTCTGTGATCATTCACAGATTTCACACGTAGTAAGCAATGATGTCACAAGTGACATCTTGCTTACTACTTTGCATGTGATCACTGATTGGCCAATCAGTGATCACATGATCGGGACCTCGTACAGAGGTCCCGTCCGACGATCTGTGTTTCACTGTGTCCGGAGGACACAGCAGGCACCGGATCGCGGTGCTGCGCGCTCCCAGGGAGCGCGCACAAGCAGGGTGCAGGGAGGCCGTTTATAAACGGCCACCCGACCCTGCACTGCCACCGTCTGGCCGTTTATATGCAACGGCCAGTCGGGAAGTGGTTAAATAATATCTTCTAATGGGAGAAGTTTCCCATGACTGATGGACAGCTAATAATGTACCTATAGAGAGAAAACAGGTGGCGCACACACCTAGTGCATTATCCAAGGTTTATTGTAGGAGTGAAAGAATAATAAAAACATACTCACAGACGAAGCATGTATCTAAAAAGCATAGAAAAATGACAATGGCCACAACGGCAGGCAAGGTGTTCTCACTGTCAGTGCGGTCAAATAGCTGACGCGTTTCGGGGACGAATCCCTTTCCTCAGAGCTGATGACCAACCTCTGATGCTGATGTATGATGAAGAGTAAGTAAGAGCTGTTGATGCCTCGGCCATTTGACTGCTCTGACAGTGAGAACACCTTGCCTGCCGTTGTGGCCATTGTATTTTTCTATGCTTTTTAGATGCATGCTTCGTCTGTGAGTATATTTTTATTATTCTTTCACTCCTACAATAAACCTTGGATAATGCACTAGGTGTGTGCGCCACCTGTTTTTTCTCTATCCAGTGGCTGATTTCCCCGTCTGAGGAGGGCTGCACCCCTGAAGCATTTCCTTTGGTTGTCGATGTCCTGGTACCCTTGGCTTCCCTTTTGGCTGTGCATATCCTGAGGCGCTGGAGAGTACATACAATAATGTACCTATCTACAAGGAGGGTAGCAAGATAGAAGCCACCAACTTCAAGCCAGTGAGTTTAACACCTATTGAAGTTGAAAATATGGAATCACTCCTAAAAAGAAGGATCATTGATCACTTAAAACACAAAATGCTGGAACCAAAGAAGCACGGCTTTACTGAGGGCAGATCATGTCACACTAATCTGACCAAATTTTTGACTATATCACAAATGTGGTGCTTACTTCAGCAAGGCATTTGATATGGTTCCACGTAATGAACTCATCAAAAATGTGTACAAGCTAGGATTTGGAAATGCAGTTGGTTAAAGGATAGATGTTAGAGTGTGGTCATAAATGTTCATTTGGAACTGAGACCAGTCACTAGTGGTATACCATAAGGCTCTGTACTAGGTCCTGTTCTGTTTAATCTGTTGGTAGGTAATTTATCTAAAGGTTTAGTGGGTAAGGTACTTTTTTTTTTTTCTTCTCATGACACAGATGTTGTCAGAAAAGTCATGCTCAAACCCGTGCTCAAAGGAATGACCATGATCAAAGTAATGTGCATGCACACAGAACAGTCCATAGATCTGTGCACAGCATTAGGACCCTGAGTGCATCTTTTGCACCTAGTGGCCTATTTAAAGCCTTACAAGACTCAGGTTCATTGCTGAATGGTCATCAGCTCCTTCTGCTTGTGACCTGATCCTGTGCTCATCTACACCCTGACCCAGCTTGTTCATCCTGTTTGCTTCTGAACCTCTGTTGCTCACTATGGCTTGTGACCTGACCATGCTTTCTGCCAGCTGTTCCAGTACATCTTCTTCTCACTTGGTGCTGACCCTGGCCTGGTCCTGATTCTGCTCCTGGTTCCAGACTTTGCATTCCTGCTGCCCAGTTGTTGCTGACTGCTGCCTGACTACACATCTGGGACGCAGTATCTCTCTACTGCCAGTTGGCCTGCTCCAGCTCTGCATCTACTTTATTATTATTATTATACAGGATTTATATAGCGCCAACAGTTTGCTCAGCACTTTACAATATAATGGGAGACAATACAGCAACAATACAGTTCAATACAAGAGGGATAGGAGGGCCCTGCTCCTTGGAGCTTACAATCTAGGAGGGAGGGGCTAGTGGTACAAAAGGTAGTAACTTTAGAGGATGGACTGGTAGGAGGAATAGAAGATTCCATTATTAGCTGAGGGCAGGATAGGCTTCCCTGAAGAGAGAGGTTTTCAGAGATCGCCTAAAGTGAGCAGAGTAGGCGATAGTCTGATAAATTGGGGTAGAGAGTTCCAGAGGATGGGGGAAGCTCTGGAGAAAACTTGGTGACAAGCATGGGAGGAGGAGACGAGGGAGCTAGAGAGCAGGAGGTTGTGCGAGGAGCGGAGAGTACGGTTTGGGTGATATTTGGAGACAAGATTGGTGATGTAATTTGGGGCAAAGTTATATATAGCTTTATATGTTATTGTTAATGTTTTGAATTTTATCCATTGGGCAATGGGAAGCCAGTGGAGGGATTGGCAGAGAGGTATGGAGGACACTGAGTGGAGGCCAGCGGAGGGATTGGCAGAGAGGGGTGGAGGACACTGAGTGGAGGCCAGCGGAGGGATTGGCAGAGAGGGGTGGAGGACACTGAGTGGAGGCCAGTGGAGGGATTGGCAGAGAGGGGTGGAGGACACTGAGTGGAGGCCAGTGGAGGGATTGGCAGAGAGGGGTGGAGGACACTGAGTGGAGGCCAGTGGAGGGATTGGCAGAGAGGGGTGGAAGATACAGAACGGTTAGTAAGGTGGATGAGTCTGGCAGCAGCATTCATGATAGACTGAAGAGGGGATAGCCTGTGATGAGGTAGGCCAATGAGGAGGGAGTTACAAATGGCCATATCTTGGAGATGTTGCGGAGGTGAAGTCTGCATGATTTGGACAGCGATTGGATTTGGGGCTGAAAGGACAGATGGGAGTCCAGGATTACACCTAGTACCCTGGCATGAGGGGAGGGACTGATGGTTGTATTATTGGTCTTGATGGAGAAGTCAGGGGAGGGGGCACGGGCTGAGGGGAATACTAAGAGCTCAGTTTTGGAAAGACTGAGTTTGAGGAAGTGGAGTGACATCCAAAATATTCCAAACCAGATTCCCTACAGGCACCCATGCCACTCTGTGCCCTGGTATACCCTGTCATCATCCCCGGGGAAACAGGATAAGAAGTATAAGGGCAGCCTTCTCGTCAGTTGGGCCTCAAATTGGTATGTGACAGATGTGTGCAAAAGGGTTTATATTCCTGGAGGTCTCTGTAACATGGAATATGATTGGGCATTGCTGGAAGATTGGTCGAAGCAGTGGGAACTTCAGTTCAATGTTTATAAATGTACAGTAATGTACCTAGTGAAAAAGAATCTTTTGATCCAGTACAATATTGGAGCTCAGAGTTGGCCAGAACTACAGAGGAAAAAGATTTGAGGGTACTTATGTCAGATGATTGCAAAATGAGCTGTGGCCAGGCAGTGGGAAAAGCGTGAATTGTGGAGTGTATCACTAGAGGGATCAATAGCAGGAAAGGAGGTCATGATTACCCCATAAAGATCTTTATCTATCATAGGAGGGATTATCAACAGGAGGAAGGAGGTCCTGATTCCTCTATATAGATCTTTATATCACTAGAGGGGTCACCAACAGGAGGAAGGAGGTCCTGATTCCTCTATATAGATCTTTATATCACTAGAGGAATCTCCAGCAGGAGGAAGGAGGTCCTGATTGCTCTATATTGATCTTCAGTTACCACTAGAGGGGTCACCAGCAGAATGAAGGAGGCCCTGATATCTCTATATAATTCTTTATATCACTAGAGGGGTCACCGGCAGGAGGAAGGAGGTCCTGATTTCTCTATATAGATTTTTATATCACTAGAGGGATCACCAGCGGGAGGAAGGAGGCCCTGATTTCTCTATATAGATCTTTAGTTATCACTAGAGGGATCACCAGCAGGAGGAAGGAGGTTCTGACTCCTCTATATAGAGCTTTTTATCACTAAAGGTATCACCAGCAGCAGGGGCGACTGACCATTCGGGCATTCAGGCACTGCCCGTGGGCCTGGGCTCAGCAGGGGGCCCATGAGATGCCCCTGGTACTTTTCATAGGCTTTTTTGGGTGTGGTTTGAGTGTGGGTGAGGGAAAAGGGGCCCCATGATCCCCTATTGCCCAGGGGCCCCATGAATTGTCAGTCCGCCACTGACCAGCAGGAGTATAGAGGTCCTGATTCCTCTATACAGAGTATTTCTTTAGTTAGACCTCATTTAGAATATGGTGTCCAATTCTGGAGACCTCACTTACAAAAAGATATTGATAAGATAGTACAAGCCCACAGATGGACAACAAAATTAGTGAATAGTCTAACGGATAAAACGTATTCGAGAGACTGGAGGAATTTAATATGTACAGTCTGAAGAAAAGAAGGGAAAGAGGAGAAATTATTGCAATCTTAAAATACATGAAGGGTGTGAATAAGGTTCAAAAGGGCAGTATTTTCAATATGAAGCCAAGATCAAGAACACGGGGACATGACCTCAAATTAGCAGGAGGCAAGTTCAAAACTAATCTTAAAAAGTATTATTTTTCCCAAAGAGTAGTTGATGCTTGGAGCACACTTCAAGCAAACACAATGGGGTTTATTTACTAAAGCTGGAGAGTCCAAAATCAGACTCCCTTCTGCATAGAAACCAATCAGCTTCTAACCTCAGCTTGTTCAATGAAGCTTTGGCAATGAAACCTGGAAGCTTATTGGTTTCTATGCAGAAGGGAGTCTGATTTTGGACTCTCCAGCTTTAGTAAATAAACCCCAATGAGTCAATCAACATGTATAAATACATCAGTGGTTTATATAGTGAACTCGGTGTAGAGCTATTCACCCTGAGGTCATCATAGAGGACAAGGGGGCACGCTTTACATCTGGAGGATAAGAAATGTAATCTCCAAACAGGGAAAGGTTTCTTCACAGTAAGAGCTGTGAAAATGTGGTATAGACTCCCTCAAGAGTTGGTTGTGGCCAGCTCAGTGGATTGCTGTAGGAAAGTCCTGGATTCTTTCTTGGATACACAGAATATAACTGGATATAAAATTTACAGGTAAAGTTGATCCAGGGAATAACCGATTGCCTCTCAGGGGATCAGGAAGGATTTTTTTTCCCTGCAGGAGCAAATTGGATCATGCTTTGCTGGGTTTTTTGCCTTCCTCTGGATCAACTGTGGGTGTAGGATTATACCTTTTTTCATTAATGGTTGAACTGGATGGACTTTTTGTCTTTTTTCAGCCAACTTTGAAAGTGGATTCAGACATGGTTGGTACAAACATAGATCTATAATCAGACAAAAGAGTAAAATAAAAAAAAAAGGGGGGGGGGTTGGCAAACTGAATAGCCCATTTGGCCTTTTTCAGCCATTACTCTTCTATTTTTCTAGGTTTTCTTAGAAAGATTCACTCACTGTAATTGCTCTGATCACCAAAGTTACCAGACAGTTCTGGTTGACAATCACAATCAAATTGTATGAAGGAGAACATCAGGTTGCTATAAGCAATGGAGGTTATTCCTTCAGACGCTCAATCTTCATATTACTTTATATCTGAAGAGCTACAGATAACCTAACCTTGTCATAAATTATTATTATTATTATACAGTATTTATAAAGCGCCAATAGTTCGCTCAGCGCTGTACATTACAAAGGGGGACAGAACATGTGACAGAACAATAGCAATACAATGCAAAACATGAGGGGATCGAGGGCCCTGCTCCTTGGAGCTTACAATCTAGGAGAATATCCACTCATTCATCGTTGACTTAGATACATTGAGTGAGTCAATAACGAAAATGCAAATCATAAGGACATATTTTGCCAAATTGTTAAATCAAAATTTACAAGGTTTGGCTACCATACCTCAGACTACCGTCTCTTCTTGTATGATATCATTCTTTTCTCAGTACTGAGTCATGCAAAAGAAACTTCTGCTATGAAGCTCGTGGAGTTTTCCAGGATTAATCACATTAAAAATATTTAGTTGCATTGATTACCACATTTACACAGAATTTTGATTATTGATAGTATTTGAAAATCCTGAGTTAAACGTATGTTAAAAGTTAAATATGTCTGTTAACATATTTGTATCATTCTTAATATTTACTTTTTGTTTTCCACTGTCAAAAAATGCAGCCCAGGCATTAGTTCCACCAAGGCTTAGTTTAAAAAAACTGCATACATTTTTTTTTATTGGAATGCTATTCGGGCTAAGAAATTGCCCTCATGTTTACAACTAAGGTGGGAAATTGGTAAAAAAATATATGAAAAGGAATGTGGAAGAAGGCCTCATAGCACATACCACAGATTCTCTGTTGGTACCATCTGGATTAAGTAAAAACATTAGACCACTCAGTCATTCCAATCCAGTAGGGCAAAAGGATGAAAAGAAAGGGGACTTTACTTGTACCAACACAGGATAATTAATCCAAATATAAAATACCAAAATAATTTTTATCACAAAAATTTAAATTAACAAAAGCCTTTAAAAGACCAGCACATTTTCACATAGTTTTATCCCACCCGGATATCGTATGTACTTTCCAGCGCCTCAGGATGTGCACAGCCAAAAGGGAAGCCAAGGGTACCAGGACAGCGACAACCAAAGGAAATGCTTCAGGGGTGCAGCCCTCCTCAGATGGGGAGATCAGCCACTAGATAGAGAAAAAACAGGTGGCGCACACACCTAGTGCATTATCCAAGGTTTATTGTAGGAGTGAAAGAATAATAAAAACATACTCACAGATGAAGCATGTATCTAAAAAGCATAGAAAAATGACAATGGCCACAACGGCAGGCAAGGTGTTCTCACTGTCAGTGCGGTCAAATGGCTGATGCGTCACATCAACAGCAAGGCTCCTACTTTCCATTCATCATACATCTGCATCAGAGGCTGGTCATCAGCTCTGAGGAAAGGGATTTGTCCCCGAAATGTGTCAGCCATTTGACCGCACTGACAGTGAGAACACCTTGCCTGCCATTGTGGCCATTGTCATTTTTCTATGCTTTTTAGATACATACTTCATCTGTGAGTATATAGTTTTATCCCAGTCTACAGATAACCATGTAGTGTTTCAAAGATCAACGCATTTCATGATCTTACTGCTTCCTCAGGGTCCACGCCAACATCTGAGTATATGTCACAGATGTGCATTCAATGTTACAGCTAACAAAAGCCAAGGAATTAAAAGTGAGAACATCCAACTATGAAGAACGGGTAGAAAATATGGAAAACCCCAATAGCGACAATCCCCAAAAGAGTACATAAGGGTTTTTTTCAGCAAATAGGGATTAAAACGTATCTCTGTTTCAATTCCCATGTGCCATGTCCCCACAAAATACAGGCAATATCATTCGTGCCATTAGGTTACACAAGATTTAACACCACTGAGAGATACTACAACTAACCATTCATGTGAAAAATGGCAGCTTGGCCAAACTGGTAAAAAAAATTGGTAAAATAATATTTAAGGTGGCAATTGGATTTTAGTCATTTCACGATCCAGGGCTCTTTTGGGTGCTTAAACCAGATCAACTGTCCTATTATTTACCAGACTATAGCATAAGATGAGGACAAATGTTTTCAAAGTTCATTCAACTATTGAAATATACTCTTTCATTTCATTTCAAGTCTAATTATAATGGGTAGGAGGATCAACCAGGCTCTACAGACCAGGCCAGACTTTCCTTCTCTTTGCACCAGACTTCCTGCAATATTTCTGGAGTCCCTTGCTCATATTTGAGATATAATCCCATCAAGCAGGGTCTGATCTGCACCGGGATTTAGTCCTATTTGGCTGTGCCTGGAATAGCTCCACTGTGGGTTCAGGAAACATTGGTCTAAATATAAGAACACAGGATAGCCCTATTTCTGCTTAAGGTATATCTAAGCCAAAACGTTTTTTTTTTTCATTTTGGATAGAGGAGGATTAAAACCTCTGTCAATTTTTTGGCCTATGTGTCTTATTGGGGGAATTTCCCTTCACTTACTGTCCTGTAGACTCAACAGGAAGTAGGAGGATATTTTTCCAATATTGGAGATATGCCCTCTTAGACAGTTGTCAGAGGAACAGGTGTCCCCATTGAAAGATTTACTTTCAGTGACCAGGGCAAAGATGCCAAACTGTGCCCCCCTCCTCCACTTCATGATGTGCGAGCTTAGG
Organism: Staurois parvus; assembly: GCF_062004578.1. Classification (NCBI taxonomy): domain Eukaryota; kingdom Metazoa; phylum Chordata; class Amphibia; order Anura; family Ranidae; genus Staurois; species Staurois parvus. Next base: position 1,517,849 of record NW_028318641.1, read on the forward strand.
GGCCCCGCATAGGGAGTACGCAACCCACACCTACTCCTGGCTCTCTCCTTGCTGCTCCCAGTGCTAGGCTGGCTGGAGTTATGATGCTGCAGTCACTACTCCTGTTAGCTTTCTAACAAAAGGAACTCAGCACAGGGTACCCCCGTCCCTGCAATAAACAATTGCACCCAGGGCACCCATCCCTCCTGCCCACCCCTGGTCCCCACCCTGCTCTCATGGCAACTCAAAAGTTTGGATTTACCCTTACTTTCATTCCCTGGTAACGTTGGCAATCAGAGCAATAACAGAAAAATTGATTATGGACTATAAGGAGTAAACAGGAACTCTTCATCACTACAGAAACTAACTGGAAGAAACATTGTATTACAAACAACTGCCCACTGCGCCAATCTATAACTGGCCTACACAGCAAGGAGCACCTGGAAGGGCGACACATGTCAAACAATAAAAGGAAAATTCCCAGCTCAACTTACCGACCAGCCTGCAACCAACTGAATTGTCCTGTCTAACAGTTGTGTCAAAGACAGGGGTTTAGTTTGCGTACATTTGCAATTGCTTGTGTAAGCTACAGAGCCTCTTCACAGCATCACAATATTCTGCAGTTCCTAGCTCTGTAGAGAAGCACGTGTATCATGATGGATAGACTGACTGTAGGTGAGCCTTAACAGCACCGGGACGCACTGGACACCTAGCATATAGCACAATGGCAGCCAAGGTGTCCAGTGCGTCCCCTTATCAGTATATCATCAGTAGAATTTAAATGGCCACTGCCCCAGTGTATAACTGGCCTTCACAGCAAGGAGCACATGGAAGGGCGACGCATGTCAAACAATAAAAGAGAAAAATTTCCGGCTCTACTTACCAGCCAGCCTGCAACCAACCGAATTGTCCTGTCTAACAGTCAGCATTAACCACTTACTGCCTGGCCTATGGCCAAATGGCGGCCAGGAGAACACTTCTTCCCTCCGGGAGGATGCCATATGGCTTCCTTCCCGGATCGGGCTTTGCGTGTGCCCGCAGGGCCCCGCTGTAGCGAGATCTGTCACCGGCTGTGTACCTCGGACACGGCCGATGACAGATCTGTGTACCGGCCTCGTTGCCAGTACCATGTGACCTGCTGTGACCAATCACAGCAGGTCACATGACAGTTGTATACAATGGATGGCTTCCTTTCATGCCATCCATTGTATACAAGTGTGCTAGCTGTGAATGGTCACAGCGATCACATGCACAGGCGGGGCCAATCACAACCCATCTGTGTCCAAACACATCAACATTTTCAAGTAAGTTTGACCTTCCGTGGCCAATCACAGCTAATCAAAGCAAAAAAAACCTGAATGAATCGATTTCATTCAGTTAAATGCTTGCTTATAGCAAAGAAATGCTTTGCTATCATCAATCAAATTGTGTAAAAAAAAATAAAAGAATACTGATCACTTCCCCAAAGTAGTACAATGTTACTATGGTTACATTATACTACTTTGGTCATAGTGCAATATGAAAAAACAAATCTTAAAAAAAGAGAAAAAATGTAATAAAAAAATAATAATAATAAAATAATAAAACAATTTGAAAAAAAATATTTTTTTTTTGTACTGTCACCAGTCAGTGTCCCTGATCACAGCCACACCAGTTATATTCTGATGCTGTACTGCACTGGTGACAGTATGTAAAAAAAAAATTGTGAAAATAATTTTTTTTAATTTCTTCATTTTCCAAAAAATTATGACAAAAAAATTACAACTTCAAAAAACTCGCCATGCCTCTTATGAAGTACGTTGGACTGTCTACTTTGCAAAAAGGGGTCATTTGGAGGATATCTGTACTGTTCTGACATTTGGGGGACATCTGTACTGTTCTGACATTTGGAGGATATCTGTCCTGTTCTGACATTTGGGGGATATCTGTACTGTTCTGACATTTGGGGGATATCTGTACCGTCCTGACATTTGGGGGATATCTGTACTGTTCTGACATTTGGGGGATATCTGTACTGTCCTGACATTTGGGGGATATCTGTACTGTTCTGACATTTTTGGGCCTCAAGAAATTAGATTGGCCATCAGTAATTCAGGATTGATCAATTTTCAGATCTATACCATAGTTTGTGAACTCTATAACTTTCCTACAGACTAAATAATAAATACTGATTTGGGTTATTTTCACCAAAGACATGTAGCAGAATACATCTCGGCCTGAATTTATGAAGAACAATTATTTATATGCAAACTTTTATAACAGAAACAAAGGAAAACATGTTTGTTTTTTTTTCAAAATTTTTGGTCTTGTTTTGTTAATTTAGCAAAAAATAAAAACCCCAGCGATGATTACATACCACCAAAAGAAAGCTCTAGATGTGTGAACAAAATGCTAAAATTTTAGTTTGGGTACAATGTTGTATGACCGCGCAATTGTCATTCAAAGTGTGAGAGTGCTGAAACCTGAAAATTGGCCTGGGCAGGAAGGGGGTAAAAGTACCCGGTATTGAAGTGGTTAAAAACAGGGGTTTAGTTTGCACACATTTGGAAATACAGGCGTAAGCTGCAAAGCCTCTTCATGGCATCCCAATAGTCTGCAGTTCCTAACTATATAAATTTTGAGAGCCTCCATAGTAGAAGCACATGTATTATGATAGACTGAGGGCAGGTAAGCCTGGAGGGAGCCCTCCTTAAAGGCACCGGGGCATACTGGACACCCAGCATATAGCAAAATGGCAGCCAAGGTGTCCAGTGCGTTTTAACACAAACTGTTAGGACAATTCAGTTGGTGGCAGGCTGGTTGGTAGGTTGAGCTGGGAATTTTTCTCTTTTAGGAAACATTGCATTGCAGAAATAAAACTGGCTGAAGTAATGGGTTTCCGGGAAATCTTACATGACTTCAGATCAGAAGCAGGGGCGGACTGACAACTCATGGGGCCCCCGGGCAATATGGGATCATGGGGCCCCTGTGTCCTTGCCCAAACTCAAAAAAACCTATGAAAAAGGTACCAGGGGCATCTCATGGGGCCCCCTACTGACCCCGGGCCTTCGGGCAGTGCCCGAGTTTCCAAATGGTCAGTCCGCCCCTGATCAGAAGGATACCTTCCTAGCATTATCTCATACACTTACAATCAAGGTGGCTTCTGAGGATTTCTTTACACCTTTATACTTGGAAAAAGTGCAAACACTTGAGACTGTATCTTTGTAGCCTTATATCTGGTACAAAATGGTGTGTCTTTTTTAAATGAGAGAAAATGTGTGCCTATTCTGTTAATGGAGCTTTTCTTGGAATGGGCGCATTTTCTGTTGTATAGCATTTTGTAGTATGAATTATTTCATTTAAGATATAATGTTTATGTGTATTTCTTTGTATTTAATGGAAATATACAGGATGTAAGTTAAGGAGAATGATAACAGAAGGAAGACGATTAAACATGAATGGAAGAGGAGAAGAATGATGAGAGAGAAGAACAGGTATGGATGGAGGTGCAAGAGAATGACCAAAGGAAAGAGCTGGTATGGATAGGGGGTAGAGGAGAATAACCAGAGAGGGAATGAGAGTTAGGTTGGTTAAAAGTGTAGGAGAATAACCAGAGAAGGAAGAGAGGTTGGATAAAAGTGTAGGAGAATAACCAGAGAGGGAATTATTTATTTATTTCAGGTATTTATATAGCGCCATCAATTTACGCAGCGCTTTATATATATATTGTACATTCACATCAGTCCCTAACCCTCAAGGAGTGTACAATCTAAGGTCCCTAACTCACATTCATACATACACATACTAGGGCCAATTTAGACAGGATCCAATTAACCTACCAGCATGTCTTTGGAGTGTGGGAGAAAACCAGAGCACCCGGAGAAAACCCACGCAAGCACAGGGAGAACATGCAAACTCCATGCAGGAGGCACCATGGTCAAGAATCGAACCCATGACCCATTTACTGCAAGGCAGACATGCTAACCACTAAGCCATTGTGCCAGGAATGAGAGTTAGGTTGGATAAAAGTGTAGAAGAATAACCAGAGAGGAGAACATACATAGATGGATGTACAAGAGAATGACCAGATGAATGAGTAGGTATGAATGGAGACATAAGAGAATGACCAATGGAAACACCAATGGAAACAGTCAGTATGATGGAGATATAAGAGAATAATAGAGGGCAGGATGAGTATGGATGGAGGTAAAGCAGAATTATCACACAGGAAAGGAGAGTGGACTAATAAGAATGACCAGATTACAGAGAAAGCATGGAATAGAGCAGGCAGAGAAGCAAAATAACCAAAGATTTGTACAGAGCAGGCTTGTCTAACCCATGGCCCATGTGCCACACGCAGCCCAAGATGGCGGCTATGACTGCGGCCCACCAATGTGTGTTTGGGATTTTTTTGTAAAATTGCATTTCCAAAATGCATTTAAAATTTGTCAGTGTTTCCTTACTGGACTTTTATAAGTTTTATCTTCCCAAAGAAAAATCTCCCACTCTTCATAATCCCACCGTATTCATGTCCAGGGGCAGACTGACCATTTGGAAACTCAGGCACTGCCCGAGGGCCCGGGGTCAGTAGGGGGCCCCACGAGATGCCCCTGGTACCTTTTTCATAGGCTTTTTTGAGTATGGGCAAGGACACAGGGGCCCCATGATCCCCTATTGCCCGGGGGCCCCATGAGTTGTCAGTCCGCCCCTGTTCATGTCATCAGTTTTCATCAGCACCTATAATTGTGAGCAACTATTTTCAAGGATGAAGCACACGAAGGACAAAATTAGAACCAAAATATCTGATGAGCACCTTGAGAAGTCATTGAGAATTGCTACTACATCCATTGACCAGCTGATGCGTTAGTTTATCAAAAACAATGTGAAATATCGCACTAGTTTTATATTGCTCTCTTTTATCAAGGCAACATGATTTGAAAATGTTATCATTATCTATAACAGTGATCGTTAACCAGGGCTGTCTTAATAGCATCATGGGCCCCTGGGTAAAGTAATGCCATGGGGCCACTGCCAGTCTGCTCCAATTTATGAACCAACTCTCAAGAATTAGGTTTAAATAGTTGATAGAAGTAAACATATATTTATTAGTCCTTTCAATAAAACAGATTTTAAACAATAAGAAAACATGCCAAGAAGCAAAGACTAATCAATACAAAGGGCACAGTACGAAGGTAGGGGCACAAGGGCATAGTATAAGGGGAGTCAGGAGGGCACAATACTGAGATCAGGAGGGCACAGTACAGGTTCTGGGACACTGTCCTGGCCATCCCGGGACAGCTTAGTAAAAAGTTTGACTGTCCTGGCAAATTCAAGACAGTTGATAAGAAGAATGAAATATCAAGGGGCCCCAATGCACCTGGGGCCCATGCATAAAGACAGCCCTGTCGTTAACTTGTGGTTTGCCTGACTTTTTGTGCTCATCAGCTATACTTATTGTTAAGTGTATTTTATGTGAAGTCCAAGACAATTCCTCTTCTTCCAATGTGGTCCAGGAAAGTCAAAAGGTTGGACACCCCTGGCATAGAGGGAGGTAGATATTTTATTTATTTAAGGTACTTATATAGCGCCATCAATTTACGCAATTTCCACATATATTGTAGATTCACATCAGTCCCTAACCCTCAAGGGGCGTACAATCTAAGGTCCGCATAGAGGGAGTGTCAGGAATAGGCTCAGCACAGGTGGTGCTGGGGCTCACCTGCCTTGTGGGCTGCAGTACCAGTGCTGGCCAGCGGGTGCTCTCAGCAGCCAGAATCTCACTCCTGCAATCAAGCCATCACCTGAGGCTGATTGCAGGAGGTGTATTTAAGCAATGGCCAGGCCTGCAGTCAGTGCATTGGTGTTTGTTTCCCATGAGCCCCTGTACCAGGTCCTGTCGTCTGCCTGCCTGCCTGCCTGTTTCCCCTGCTTGACTCTGAAACTGATTGAACTCCGCTTGCACTGACCTCGGCTATTCCTGACCTTTCTCCTGCCTGCTCCGTTTGTACCTTGTCTGCCCGATTGTTCCTGACCCGGCCTGCCTGACCACTCTACCTCTCCAGCCTGACCACGCCTGTCTGTGTTCCTGAACATACTGACATTAGTTGGAGGTTTGGTTTTGTTTGTACTGTGCGAATGTATACTTGTGTAGTTCCTAATAAATTATATTCTTATACATCACTCCTGAAGCATGCGTTTCCCTGTGTCAGTCCACACACCTCTGGTCATACCTGGAACCCTGACAGGGAGGTAGATAAAAAATTATTATAGAAAGAAAGAGAGTTGGCAGAGGAGAATGATCATGGATGGAAGTGGAGGTGAATGACTATAGGGGAGAATGTGTGTGGATGGAAGATGAGACTGAACATGAATTAAAGTGGAGAAAAACCATAGAGAAAAGCAGGTATAGATGGAAGAGGATGTTGATAACAATGGGAAGGAAAGTGTACATGGATGATGTGGAGAATGAAGAATGGGTATGAAGGGAGATAGAGAAAAATGCACACAGAGTGAAGGAGAGTCGGCAGACCATAGAGAAAAGCAGGAATGGATGGAAAGGAAGAATGACCAGTGAGAAGAGTAGATATGGATGGCAGAGGAAAATGATCACAATGGAGAGCGGTGATTGGACATGGAAGTGGAGGAGAAGGACTAGTGAAGACTGTAGGTATGGGTGAAAGTGGAGAATGATTACAGTGAGGAGGAGACTAAACATAAATGCCAGTGGAGGAAGATAAAGGTAAGCAGGTATGGATGGGGGTAGAGAAGAAATATCAGGGTAGAGTAGAGTGGACATGTATGGATTTAAAGGAAAGTGATTAAAAAGGGATGGAAAAGAGGCAGAGGAGGAACATTACCAGACAGGAGAGTTTGTATGGATGTAGGTGGAAGAGAGGGTAGTAGAGTGGCGAAGAGTGGGTGTTGTTAAATATGGAGTCAAATGCTCAAAGTGGAAAGAGTTGGCATGGATGGAGGAGGGGGAAATAATGAAAAAGATGAGCAGGCATGGATGAACATAGACAAAAAAGATCAAGAGAGGAGAGTGAGCATGAATGTAAGCAGAGGAAAGGGCTCACAGGGTAGAGGAGCGGGCAAGGATAAAAGAGGAGCAAGATGTTCACAGAGGATAGTAGGCATGGATAGAAGTGAAGACAAATGGTGGAAGATATGTGCAGACATGGATAGAAGTGTAGGAGAATGATCATAGATAGATGAAGATCGGATATGGAGAGAGTGTGTAAACCCCAGTACCTCAGGCATTATGCAGTGGATATAGCAGTGAGTTGAAGCAGCAAATTACTAAATAATAAGAAAGAATGCAGGTCAGAATAGACTTCAGAAACAGAACAGATGACACTCCAGGACACCTATGTACTAATATTGTTCCTCCCTACTGTGGACAGAAAGGACAATGTGTACAGTTCCTCTCCAAGTGTTTTGTGAACGTTGATTGGTGTGGGGCAGTTTGCAGTAAGCTAGTGGGCATTTGTCTGCCAACATAGACATTACAGCACCATCAATCAACAAAAATGTCTAGATCTAGCAAGTGTCATTTTATACCTATGGACAGCCTAAAGAACTGGCCCCAGAACTAATATGCAGACACCAGCTGGGCCCCGTCTTTGTTACCGCTCTGTCTTTGTGATTAGTCCATGCATTCCCATAGCACATGCTGAACTCCCTGGCATTTCTTCGTCACACTTTAAAGGGTCTTCAGATTCCTTCATATGAGTCTTGCTATCCAGATGCTTTTGGAGCTCCACTGAAGGAATACTCCATCTGCTAATGCATGGTACAACTTCCCAGGGCTTCCTACAGCCTCTTCTCTTTAGGGGGAGGTGCTTCAACACAAGAAAAAAAATATGAAGAATATATTTAAAAAAATATTATTTTAAAAAATATATTTTTAAAAATATATTCTTCAGATTTTTTGTAACATAAAAAAGTAATTTTAACATATATTTTTACATATATTTGTAAATGCATTCCAAAAAAATGTAGGTTTGTATTTTTAAAGACATACAGTATATATGAAATATATATCTTTTGAATATGGCCAAAGTTGTATCATTTCAAATATATGTCAATATATTTGGGAAGAATATTTTTAAAATATATTTCAAATATATTTTTCTTCCATATGGGTACCAAGACATGACCGTCCACCTAAACGGACAGGCTGGGCAAGGAGAGCATTAATCAGAGAAGCAGCCAAGAGGCCCATGGGAACACTGAAGGAGCTGCAGAGATCCACAGCTCAGGTGGGAGAATCTGTCCACAGGACAACTATTAGTCGTCACTCCACAAATCTGGCCTTTATGGAAGAGTGGCAAGAAGAAAGCCATTGTTGAAAGAAAACCATAAGACGTCCCGTTTACAGTTTGGAGAAGCCATGTGGGGGACACAGCAAACACGTGAAAGGGGCTCTAGTCAGATGAAACCAAAAATTTTACTTTTTGGCCTAAAAGCAAAGTGGTATGTGTGGCGGACCACTAACACTGCACCTCGCCCTGAACACACCATGAGACATGGTGGTGGCATCATCATGTTGTGGGGATGCTTTTCTTCAGCAGGGACAGGGAAGCTGGTCAGAGTTGATGGGAAGATAGATGGAGCCAAATACAGGGCAATCTTAGAAGAAAACCTGTTAGAGTCTGCAAAAGACTTGAGACCGGGGCGAAGGTTCACTTTCCAGCAGGACAACGACCCGAAACAGTCAGCAAGAGCTACAATGGAATGGTTTAGATCAAAGCATATTCATGTGTTAGAATGGCCCAGTCACAGTCCAGACCTAAATCCAATTGAGAATCTGTGGCAAAACTTGAAAATTGCTGTTCGCAGACGCTCTCCATCCAATCTGACAGCTTGAGCTATTTTCCAAAAAAGAATGGGCAGAAATGTCCCTCTATAGATGTGCAAAGCTGGGAGAGTCGTCCCCCAAGACTTGCAGCTGGAATTGCAGCGAAAGGTGGTTCTACAGGTGTTTTTTCAAGACACTGTATATATTGATATTTAATATTTATTTGTGTAAATACACTTCCAAGTTTGTACCCTTCTCCCCTCCATTTTTGTTAGGGGATGCCCGTGCTGGGCCCAGGAGCCATTTTTTAATACATATTTTTTCCAGCCAATGGGGACATGGCTGTTTCAAGGGGGGAAGGGGGGGTGAGTGTAGCACCCTCTAGTGTGCTACTAGAATAGTATGGTGCAGGGGCGGACTGACAACTCATGGGGCCCCCGGGCAATAGGGGATCATGAGGCCCCTATGTCCTTGCTCACACTAAAAAAAAAACCTATAAAAAGGTACCTGGGGCATCTCATGGGGCCCCCTACTGACCCCGGGCCCTCGGGCAGTGCCCGAGTGCTCGAATGGTCAGTCCACCCCTGGTATGGTGTATTATAGGCAAAATCATTGTGAAACTCATGGTAGTTGTGTGGGTCATGTGATTAAGGTTGGGTTATTGCAGGTCAGCTAGATGACTCTACAGGTTGTTTCTCTTTCACCTCCTCTTGACTCTGGAGGACCATAGAACCTTCCAGAGGTTGGTAAGAAGGAAGAAGTGGAGGCCTAATCTGCATATTCATGGGGGGTCAGGCCAATCCCAAGATTAGAGGCCCTGGTAGAGTGGTGGACTGGCCTATAAATATGGGAGAGTCCGGCTGCCAGGGGAGTTGGGTGGAAGATGGAGTGCTGAGGAGACAGTCAGAGTCTAGGAGGGATCCCCTAGGTCTGGAGGGTCCAGCCTCTAGGCTGGACTCAGGCTGGCTCAGGAGGATACATTCTGCAGAGAGGCATAGATGGGATCAGACCTGGAGCAGCAGGGAGCAAAGAGGACAGTGTGAGAACAGCAGCACACTTTGGGATCTACAAGAGGAAAGACTGTCAAACGTAGCAAGCTTTCCAAGGACAACATTGATCTAAATCCTTTATCCTTGATCCAGAAGATCTTCCGAGAAGCCAGGAGGGCTGGTAGTGCCTGCAGACTGGGAAGCTGGGATCAGCTCCGTAGGGGGATAGAAGCTGAACCTGCACGTAGCTATGAGAAGTGCAGTGATTTTTGAGGGGCTGATAGTTCCTCGCCTGTAAGGGATAGCTGCTACTGATCCGCAATGACTGACAGCTTTCAAGAGAACAGTCCAAGATCTGATTTGTACATAGCAAAGTGTACCCCTTTCATTGTTTCAAACCAAATTGGGCATGCCATAATCCCTTTTTGCCTATCCAAGTTGAAATCCCCTAATAAAACAACTAAACCAAGTTCATGGACTGGTCACTGTCTTTGGATGCAAGTCTGTGTGAGAAATACCTGCTGTCTTGCTGTGTGGAGGGAAGCGTAGGGATACCCACAACACAGCGGCCCTCACGAGGGTAGCACTACAATTGTACAAGACATTTGTTATATGACAGGCTCCAAGTTTTCAAAAAGCTCACAATTTTTTGTTGGGAGTCCACTGCTAGACAACGGTTCCCTGTGGTTGACCAAGGTGTCCATATCTTGCTGGCTTCTGGACATACCTAAAGCATACTATCCATGACATACATAAAGCAGACAGCCTGTAACACTACATGCTTATACCAAAGAAAGCAGTTTCCTCTATAGTGAACATTCCCAGAAACAATATACACTGGAAATCTTTACTGGGGGAAACCACTGGGAGATCTACTCATATGTATGAGCCTTCACATAGCAGTCATGTGTTGGGCATTTTTGTAGGAGTGCACCCAAAATAGATTCAGATTTGCATATTGCCATGCAAGAGCAAGTTTTTGAAGTAGAATTCCAGCTGTCGATTCCTATCAAGTTCAAAAACTATCACATTGTAATATACAGTATATACACTCTTTATTAGGTACACCTTGCTAGTACCGGGTTGGACCCACTTTTGCGTTCGGAACTGCCTTAATTCTTCGTGGCATAGGTTTAACAAGGTGTTGGAAACATTCCTCAGAGATTTTGGTTCATATTGACATGATAGCATCATGCCGTTGCTGCAGATTTGTAGGCTGCACATCTATGATACGAATCTCCCATTCCACCACATTCCAAAGGTGCTCTATTGGATTGAGATCTGGTGACTGTGGAGGCCATTGGAGTACAGTGATCTCGTCACGTTGGAGGAACCAGTGTGAGATGATTTGAGCTTTGTGACATGGTGCATTATCCTGCTGGAAGGAGCCATCAGAAGATGGGGACACTGTAGTCATAAAGGGATGGACATGGTCAGCAAAGGCCGTGGTGTTTAAACGATGCTCAACTGGTATTAAGGGGCCAAAAGTGTAAAAGTGTGCCAAGAAAATCTCCCCCACACCATGACACAACCAGCCTGAACCGCTGATAAAAGGCAGGATGGAGCCATGCTTTCATGTTGTTTATGCCACATTCTGACCCTACCATCTGAATGTTGCAGCTGAAATCGAGACTCATCAAACCAGGCAATGTATTTCTAATCTTCTATTGTCCAATTTTGGTGAGTCTGCAAACTGTAGCCTCCATTTCCTGTTCTTAGTTGACAAGAGGGGAACCCGATGTGGTCTTCTGCTGTTGTAGCCCATCTGCTTCAAGGTGAAGATCACGTGTTGCGCATTCAGAGATTGTATTCTGTATACCTTGGATGTAACGAGTGGTTGAGTTACTGTTGCCTTTCTATCATCTAGAACCAGTCTGCCCATTCTCCTCTGTATAATACATAAGGAGGGATATGACCTCCATGTATAATACATAAGGGGGGATATGACCTCCATGTATAATACATAAGGGGGGATATGATCTCCATGTATAATACATAAGGGGGGATATGATCTCCATGTATAATACATAAGGGGGATATGATCTCCATATATAATACATAAGGGGGGATATGATCACCATGTATAATACATAAGGGGGATATGATCACCATGTATAATACATAAGGGGGGATATGATCTCCATGTATAATACATAAGGGGGGATATGATCACCATGTATAATACATAAGGGGGGATATGATCTCCATGTATAATACATAAGGAGGGATATGATCTCCATGTATAATACATAAGGGGGATATGACCTCCATGTATAAATACATAAGGGGGGATATGATCTCCATGTATAATACATAAGGGGGATATGACCTCCATGTATAAATACATAAGGGGGGATATGATCTCCATGTATAATACATAAGGGGGATATGATCTCCATCTATAATACATAAGGGGGGATATGATCACCGTGTATAATACATAAGGGGGGATATGATCTCCATGTATAATACATAAGGGGGGTTATGATCTCCATGTATAATACATAAGGGGGGATATGATCTCCATGTATAATACATAAGGGGGGATATGATCACCATGTATAATACATAAGGGGGGATATGATCTCCATGTATAATACATAAGTGGGAATATGATCTCCATGTATAATACATAAGGGGGGATATGATCTCCATGTATAATACATAAGGGGGATATGATCTCCATGTATAATACATAAGGGGGGATATGATCTCCATGTATAATACATAAGGGGTGATATGATCACCATGTATAATACATAAGGGGGGATATGATCTCCATGTATAATACATAAGGGGGGATATGATCTCCATGTATAATACATAAGGGGGGATATTGTCACCATGTATAATACATAAGGGGGGATATGATCTCCATGTATAATACATAAGGGGGATATGATCACCATGTATAATACATAAGGGGGGATATTGTCACCATGTATAATACATAAGGGGGGATATGATCTCCATGTATAATACATAAGGGGGGATATGATCTCCATGTATAATACATAAGGGGGGGGGGATATGATCACCATGTATAATACATAAGGGGGATATGATCTCCATGTATAATACATAAGGGGGGATATGATCTCCATGTATAATACATAAGGGGGGATATTGTCACCATGTATAATACATAAGGGGGGATATGATCTCCATGTATAATACATAAGGGGGGATATGATCTCCATGTATAATACATAAGGGGGGATATGATCTCCATGTATAATACATAAGGGGGGATATGATCACCATGTATAATACATAAGGGGGGATATTGTCACCATGTATAATACATAAGGGGGGATATGATCTCCATGTATAATACATAAGGGGGGATATGATCTCCATGTATAATACATAAGGGGGGATATGATCACCATGTATAATACATAAGGGGGGATATGATCACCATGTATAATACATAAGGGGGGATATTGTCACCATGTATAATACATAAGGGGGGATATGATCTCCATGTATAATACATAAGGGGGGATATGATCTCCATGTATAATACATAAGGGGGGATATGATCTCCATGTATAATACATAAGGGGGATATGATCACCATGTATAATACATAAGGGGGGGATATGATCTCTATGTATAATACATAAGGGGGGAAATGATCTCCATGTATAATACATAAGGGGGGATATGATCTCCATGTATAATACATAAGGGGGATATGATCACCATGCATAATACATAAGGGGGATATGATCTCCATGTATAATACATAAGGGGGGATATGATCTCCATGTATAATACATAAGGGGGGATATGATCTCTATGTATAATACATAAGGGGGGAAATGATCTCCATGTATAATACATAAGGGGGGATATGATCACCATGTATAATACATAAGGGGGGATATGATCTCCATGTATAATACATAAGGGGGATATGATCACCATGTATAATACATAAGGGGGGATATAATCTCCATGTATAATACATAAGGGGGATATGATCACCATGTATAATACATAAGGGGGGATATGATCTCCATGTATAATACATAAGGGGGGATATGATCTCCATGTATAATACATAAGGGGGATATGATCTCCATGTATAATACATAAGGGGGGATATGATCACCATGTATAATACATAAGGGGGATATGATCACCATGTATAATACATAAGGGGGGATATGATCTCCATGTATAATACATAAGGGGAGATATGATCTCCATGTATAATACATAAGGGGAGATATGATCTCCATGTATAATACATAAGGGGGGGATATGATCTCCATATATAATACATAAGGGGGGGATATGATCACCATGTATAATACATAAGGGGGGATATGATCTCCATGTATAATACATAAGGGGGGTATATGATCTCCATGTATAAATACATCAGTGGTTCATATAGTGAACTCGGTGTAGTAGTATTCACCCTGAGATCATCACAGAGGACAAGGGGGCACTCTTTACGTCTGGAGGAAAAGAAATGTAATCTGCAAACACGGAAAGGTTTCTTCACAGTGAGAGCTGTGAAAATGTGGAATAGACTCCCTCAAGAGTTGGTTGTGGCCAGCTCAGTGTATTGCTGTAGGAAAGTCCTGGATTGTTTCTTGGATACACAGAATATAACTGGATATAACATTTATAGGTATAGTTGATCCAGGGAATATCTGATTGCCTCTCGGGGGATCAGGAAGGAATCAGGGAGCAGGAGCAAATTGGATCACGCTTTGCTGGTTTTTTTTGCCTTCCTCTGGATCAACTGTGGGTATAGGATTATAACTTTTTTTTTTAATGGTTGAACTGGAGGGACTTTTGTCTTTTTTTAACCAGACTAACTATGTAACTAGGTAACTATTATGGGGTGGGGTGCAATAATTCTGTCAACTGTTAGAAGGTATTGATTCATTTCTAAGATGTCATGTCCATTGTTCAGCTTTTCTCAACCTTTTAACATGGAGAAACCCTTGAAATAAAGCTTTGGCTTCAGTGAGCCCCTGCTAATAATTGTTATATTTACGGCTCTCGGTACATTAGTGTGATGATCAGTGTAAAGAATGCTCCTTACATTTGTGGTCACTGGGAAGAATCCCCCTCTCACAGATAGCTAAAGAAGATCAATGGTGTCAGTGGTTACTCAGATATCATTTATTGTTGAAGGAACCCCTATAAACCTTTGGAGTAACCCTAGTGTTCCTCAGAACCCTGGTCAAGAAATCCTGCTACAGTGCTTTAAAGGGATATTAAAGGCAATTTAGAAAAAACCAAACATGTCATAGCTAATGACTCTGTGCAGTGGTTTTGCGCAAAGCAGCCCCGATCCTGCTCATTTTGAGTCCCCCGCCGGTGCTCCTGGCCCCTCCCTTCTGCCAAGTACCCCCAGAGTAAACAGCTTGCTCTGGAGCCATTGCTCTGCATGTACATTCAGACACAGAGCTGTGGTTTGGCACCGTCCCCTCTCTCTTCTCATTGGCTCACTGGCTGTGATTGACAGCCAATGGCTTTCACTGCTGTCTCAGCCAATGAGAAGGGAGTCCCTGGAGTGCTAAGGCTCTAGTGCACATCACTGGATCGCAAAGGGCCTCCAGGATGGCACATCAATATGTGCCATTGCCAGAAGGTTTTCTGTGTCTCCCAGCAGTCTCAAGAGCATGGAGGAGATTCCAGAAGACAGGCAGTAACTCTAGGAGAGCTGGACAGGGCCGTAGAAGGTCCTTAACCCATCAGCAGGACCAGTGTCTGCTCCTTTAAGCAAGGAGGAACAAGATGAGAACTGCCAGAGCCCTACAAAATGACCTCCAGCAGGCCACTGGTGTGAATGTCTCTAACCAAACAATCAGAAGTAGACTTCATGAGGGTGGTCTTATGGCCCGACGTCCTCTAGTGGGCCCTATGCTCACTGCCTGGCCCCATAGAGCTCAATTGGCATTTGCCATTGAACACCAGAATTGTCAGGTCCACCAATGGCCCCCTGTGCTTTTCACAGATGAGAACAGGTTCACCCTGAGCACATGTGACAGACGTGAAAGTCTGGAGAAGTCATGGAGAACGTTATGCTGCCTGTAACATAGTTCTGCATTACAGTTTTGGTGATGGGTCAGTGATGGTCTGGGGAGGCATATCCATGGAGGGACACACAGACCTCTACAGGCTAGACAATGGCACCCTGACTGCCATTATGTATCGGGATGAAATCTTTGGACCTATTGTCAGACCCTACACTGGTGTCGCAGTGGGTCCTGGGTTCCTCCTCATACACGACAATGCCCGTCCTCATGTGGTGAGAGTATGCAGGCAGTTCCTCGAGCATGAAGGAATTGATACCATTAAATGGCCCCCACGCTCTCCTGACCCAAATCCAAGAGAACACTTTTGTAATATCATGTTTCTGCCCATCCAATGCCTCCAGGTTGCACCTCAGACTGTCTAGGAGTTCAGTGATGCTCTGGTCCAGATCTGGGAGGAAATCCCCCAGGACACCATCCGTCATCTCATTAGGACCATGCCCCGACGTTGTCAGGCATGCATACAAGCACGTGGGGGCCATACAAACTACTGAGGACCATTCTGAGTTTCTGTAATGAAATTTCAGCAAAATGGACTCGCCTGCTGCATCATTTCTACACTTTGATTTTCGGGGTGTCTTTTAATTCAGTTCTCTGTAGGTCGATCATTTTCATTTCCAACATACGATGGGGCATCCTTACGTTCCTAACACATCACCCAGTCCATATCAGTATAGATATTCAGCAGGAAATTTCTCCCCACGGAGATCTAATGTGTTTTCAAAGTGTTCATTTTATTTTTTCGAGCAGTGTATGTATAAGATATTACATATATTCCACACATTACTTACCCCACTTCTCTTCCAATAATTGTACAGTGCAACCACACGAGTGCTCATTTTTTTGCTTGCAATATTTTTCTCAAAAGTTATTTTTGCCCTCAAATAATGCTCTCAGAAAAACAATAAAAAAATGAAGACAAAAATAGCAGACTAAACATCAATGGCAATTTATTTTCTGGTACGATACATTTTATTAAGTAATGATAATGGCAAGTCATTTTCAAGCAATGGGTTGGGTCAATTCAGTTTAACGTCTCTCAACTCGATCCCAGAAGAATAATGCTTTACAGATACCGCCAGACGATGAATTCCCATTGGATACAAATAGTCAGTATTGGGAAACACTAATAAGGAAACAGGGCAGCTGTGATTAATAAAGTCGATGACATTCTAGAAATATCATGTACTGAAGGATGTAACAACATGTATTGGGAGTTACTGGCACATGGTGGCTATCAAGACTAACAGTACTTTATGCTGTATTAACAGAGAACATGGGAAGCAGCACATGATGTGAACTTCATCCCGAAGTCCGAACACATTGATCTAGTTATCCACATATGCAACAATTATCTGCATATCCACCAAATGCTGCAAGCAGCACCATATATTGCCTTGAACAGATACTGTACATGGTGCTCAAAGCTGCAGGACTTTGCTGGACCTATGAATGGCATCAGTAGGCAGTAACCTGATATAGGATTTTGCATTTTTTTCCCATTTTGGATAAAGGGAGGGTTATAACCCCTGTCAGGTTTTTGTTGGCCATCTGTGTCTCATTGGGGAGATTTCCCTTTTCTTCCTGTCCCATAGCCAAAACAGAAAGTGAGAGGAAATCCCTGGTTATCACTAGAACTAGTGTCCTCATTGGAAGATTATTACCAGGGCTTTTTTTCAGCAGGAAATAGGGGGAACACAGTTCCGGCACCTCCAGCAGTGAATGTATGTAATAGCCAGGGGCAGGGCCGCAGTTAGAAATCATGTTGCCCCGTACAGAATACCTGACATGGGCCCCTTTGACCCCACCGTCATCAGGATTGGGCTACGTACAGATTGCAGGGTTCAGGAGTGGGCTATGTACAGAGTTCAGGGTTCAGGATTAGGCTACGTACAGAGTGCAGGGTTCAGGAGTGGGCTACGTACAGATTGCAGGGTTCAGGAGTGGGCTACGTACAGAGTGCAGGGTTTAGGAATGGGCTACGTACAGAGTGCAGGGTTCAGGAGTGGGCTAGGTACAGAGTGCAGGATTCAGGATTGGGCTACGTACAGATTGCAGGGTTCAGGAGTGGGCTACGTACAGATTGCAGGGTTCAGGAGTGGGCTACGTACAGAGTTCAGTGTTCAAGATTGGGCTACGTGCAGAGTGCAGGGTTCAGGATTGGAATACATGCAGAGTTACGCGTTCAGGATTGGGCTACGTGGAGAGTGCGGGTTCAAGATTGGGCTAGGAAAAGAGTGTGGGGTTCATGATTGGGTGTTTAATTCTCCATGTGTCCAGCAATTGACACTGATATAACAATTTTTTTACCCAACTTTAGACTACTGCCTCCATCCCTCTGAGCTCATGATGATGTGTCCATCCACGGATCCATGCAGAAATTAAAATCTCCTGCCACAATCAGCTGACCCTTCTTAAAATCCATAAGTTTTCTTAATAAACCCTCCAGATATACCATTGGGTTCTTATTAGGGCAGTAGATATTCACTAATATATATTCTATTCCCTGTAATTTCCCTCTCAAGAACAAAAATTGACCTTCTGGGTCTACCAATCTATCTTCCATAGCAAAGCTAAACTTTTTTGCTAACCCAATTGCCACTCCTTTTGCAGGTTTGATTGGTAAGTTTGCATAATACCAAGTTGGATATTATTTGGAGTATAACTTAACATTTGTATCCTGGGATAAATGTACTCCTGATGAAGGGGTCCTGCGAGACTCCGAAATGTTGCCTTGCTGTAACTGAAATGTGATCGTTCATTAAAACTTTTGGACCCATATTGGTGATCCTTGGTGTGCTGATGACATTCTCCCTTCCTGTAAAAACACAACATCAATAGAATGTTGATGAATTTCCCTAAGGAACTTATGCCTTTTAGTCGGAGTGTTCAATCCTTTCACATTGTATGTCATAAAATTACACACATTCATTCCTACTACTTCCTCTATTCT
The DNA here is from genome assembly GCF_062004578.1 of Staurois parvus. Lineage (NCBI taxonomy): Eukaryota > Metazoa > Chordata > Amphibia > Anura > Ranidae > Staurois > Staurois parvus. The sequence continues at coordinate 1,536,614 of NW_028318641.1, forward strand.
CCATCTATATAACAACTCAAAGGGGTACGGATATATACATTTTGGAACAGGGTGAAGATTTTCTCAGGGTGACCTTTACCTCCCCTCCCCCTTCCCACTCCTAGTACCCTTTGGCCCATATTCTAGCCCTGGAATCAGTTGTGGCTAATTCCCACCATCAATTCCTCTTTGGGGTGAGACTCAGATCACGTACACCCATCCGGACCATTATATCCAAAATTTAAATGACCAGTGTCATATTGCCCTTCTTTTGATTTTTTCCCCTCCACCCTACCCTCTTCCTGTGTCTACCTTTATACCTTGTATCTAGTCAGCTATTTCCAAAAAAAAGGAGAAAAGAACACCACCAGGAAATACAGCCTTTCTATCCTACATTCTATTTAGAAACCAATTGCCACATATTTTTTCCTAATTCTGCACTCTCCTTCGTCCCTTCAGACCATCCTGGAATATCTATTATCTGTAAGTCAAGTCTTTCACAAAAGGCCTTTAGACCTTCTGGGAACCTCAACCTCGCCAATTGTCCATCTTTCCACCCAACCAGGCATGCTGGGAAGCCCTAACTACAGTTGCAAGAAAAAGTATGTGAACCCCTTGGGATTACGTGGAGTTTTGCATGAATTGGGCATAAAATGTGCTCTGAACGTCATCTAAGTCACAACAATAGAAGAACACAGTCTGCTGAACATAATACTACACAAACATTAGATGTTGCCATGGTTTAATTGCACATAACATGTAAACATTCACAGTGCAGGGAGGAAAAAGTATGTGAGGCCCTAGCTTAATGACTTCTCCCAGAGCTAATTGGAGCCAGGAGTGAGCCAACCTTGACTCCAATCAGTGTGATGATATTGGATGTGTTGCTGACAGCTGTCCTGCCCTTAAAAAACACACACCTGTTTTGGGTTTACTGGTTTCAAGAAGCACTGTCTGATGTGAACCATGCCTCGCAGAAAAGAGCTCTCAGAAGACCTACGATCAAGAATTGTTGACTTGCATGAAGCTGGAAAGGATTACAAAAGTATCTCCAAAAGCCTTGATGTTCATGTGTCCACGGTAAGACAGACTGTCTACAAATGGAGAAAGTTTAGCACTGTTGCTACTCTCCCTAGGCATGGTCGTCCTGTAAAAATGACTGCAAGAGTACAGCGTAGAATGCTGCATGAGGTAAAGAAGAATCTCAGAGTGTCAGCTAAAGACCTACAGAAATCTCTGGCACATGCTAACATTTTTGTTGACACATCTACAATAAGGAAAACAATAAACAAGAATGGAGTACATGGGAGGATACCACGGAGGAAGCCATTGCTGTCCAAAAAGAATATTGCAGCACGTTTGAAGTTTGCAAAAGAGCGCCTGGATGTTCCACAGCACTACTGGCAAAATATACTGTGGACAGATGACACCAAGATTGAGTTGTTTGGGAAGAACACACAACACTATGTGTGGAGAAAAAAGGCACAGCACACCAACATCAAAACCTCATCCCCACTGTGAAACATGGCGGAGGGAGCATCATGGTTTGGGGCTGCTTTGCTGCGTCAGGGCCTGGACGGATTGTTGTCATTGATGGGAAAATGAATTCCAGAGTTTATCAAGACATTTTGCAGGAAAACGTACGACCATCTGTCCGCCAACTGAAGCTCCGCAGAGGATGGGTGATGCAACAGGACAATGACCCAAAGCATACAAGTAATTCAACAAAACAATGGCTGCAACAGCACAGAATACGCCTTCTGGAGTGGCCCAGTCAGAGTCCTGACCTCAACCGATTGAAATGCTGTGGCATGACCTTAAGAGAGCGATTCACACCAGACATCCCAAGAATATTGCTACACTGAAACAGTTTTGTGAAGAGGAGTGGTCCAAAATTACTCCAGATCATTGTGCAGGTCTGATCTGCAACTACAGGAAACGTTTGGTTGAGGTTATTGCTGCCAAAGGAGGGTCAACCAGTTATTAAGTCCAAAGGTTCACATACTTTTTCCTCCCTGCACTGTGAATGTTTACATGTTATGTGCAATTAAACCATGGCAACATCTAATGTTTGTGTAGTATTATGTTCAACATACTGTGTTCTTCTATTGTTGTGACTTAGATGACGTTCAGAGCACATTTTATGCTCAATTCATGCAAATCTCTATGTAATCCCAAGGGGTTCACATACTTTTTCTTGCAACTGTATATCAAACATTCCCCTTACGCATCAAGTCCAATGATGGTTTCAAAGCTCTCCTTCTAGCCAGAGTCTCTGGTGCTATGTCCGTGAAAATTTGCAAACTCACATTTTACTTCTGGAATTCTACGCAGCTTCTTCCAGATATTGACGTTATCTTCATAATGATGGAATCGCACAATTACATCTCTAGGAGCATCCGGGGCCACTCCCTGGGGTCGCTTAATTCTGTGCACGCTATCTATTTTCAGTTGTTCTGTAATTGGCCTACCTATTATCGGATTAAATATTTTTCTCATTTCGTCCAATAAATCTCCTGACGTTACTTCTGGCAGGCCCCGAATCCTCAAGTTGTTTCTTCTATCTCTATTCTCTTGGCCCACTAATCTGTATGCCAACTTCTTTTACTCCCTGCTCATTTCCTCCACCTGTGCTTCCAGATTAATGATTACTTGTGCATGTTTCTCTCATTTTTCCTCCATCTCTTCTACTCGAGATAGAACTTGTCCCAGATCATTGTGTATTAAGGCCATTTCATTCTTTAAGGAATGCTCTAGTTTCACAAATATCTCTGCAATTTCCATTTTTCATTTTTGTAGGTATTTGCAAACTTGATTCTTGTTCTTCTATGTCTCTAGAGTCTATTTCACTTTCCATGTTAATAGATTCTTTAATCTGGATCTGATTTGATATTCCTAATGACAGTCTGGATTGGTTTCCATTGTTATTTCCCAGCTCATGCCTCCCCCTTGTTCCCTGTTGCCTTTCAGGGGTATGACCCTCTGGACTTCTTCTCCTGTGGGGGCATACACAGTATTTCCTTATTGTACTAGATTGGGGAGTTTTTGTTCCTCCCCCTTTAACAGATCTACTCTTCATGTTGTTACAAGTTTTCCCTTTCATCACTTTGACTCCAAATCAAGATATTTTTAAAATTTAGCAAATTAATTCAAAACTCCAAACAGGTTTTCTCTTCTTCTCTTATACAAGGTACAGCACACCAAAGAGAATTCAGCCTCTTGCTCCTTATCTTCTGTGCCCACTGGGTGACCCCTCTCTTTTCCTTTCCTTACGTTTACTGTCCCCAGGACCCCTCCTAGAGCCTCATGTATAGTTTTAACATCCACTCCTCTTAAGTACAGACCAGGGGCGGACTGACCATTTGGAAACTCGGGCACTGCCCGAGGGCCCGGGGTCAGTAGGGGGCCCCATGAGATGCCCCTGGTACCTTTTTCACAGGCTTTTTTGAGTTTGGGCAAGGACACAGGGGCCCCATGATCCCCTATTGCATGGAGGCTCTGTGAGTTGTCAGTCCACCCCTGGTACAGACACTGTATTTGCTGGAAATCGAGAAAAAAGAAAAAATTTGCCACTACTCACGGTAATGCACCCTCACTGTCTGTTTCCCATTTGAAGGGGACCTCAGGTTTGTTCCTCCAGTCTAGGGTCTTATTACAGGAGCAGTTGCTTTAACTCACGGGGGGTCACTGGTGATGTGTTGGGGTCACCCTTCGTGGGTAACAGAGCTGCGGGCATCCTGTATCCTGCTTCTCTCTCTCTTCCGTAGCTCAGCTGCAGCAACCGGGACACTCCACCGCTGTCGCGGGGGCGCCCTCCATATCCACTACTCTCCGGAGTCCCGTGCCGACTTCCCCTCTAGCGCACAGCGGCTAGCAGGGTGCTCTCCTGCCATCACATGGGCGTTCCCAGCGTCCCCTGCTATACTCACCAGACAGGGCTCTGGCTCAGCCAGGGGAGAAGGCCTCCCTTACTCGGTCCGCCCATTCCACACCAGAGGCACGATCAAAAGACAAGTAAGAGAGGGGCTGTTCAAGAGTCTCTATCCATTCTTACATACAGGCATTGGGAGCTCCTGCTACTAGCGTCCTACCAGCATGTTCCAGCCCCTCCCCCCACATTATATCTTCTGACTCGCCCACTTGTCTGGGTACCTGGTTTTGACAGGTACCTACTCCTACTTTCGGTCCCCCATCCTTTCCCCGCAGCCTTCTGGGACACTTCACGGGTCACAGAAGACCGCGGGACCATTCATAAAGTGCAGCACCCTTCGATAATGTGCATCGCACGAAACGCGTCAGAGGGGGCTACAGTATCCGGACGTCTGACCACCGCTGGTGGCCATCCTGAACAGTATCTGGTCAGTGTTTACCTTCATTTTATCTCTACCATTCATTGATGTGTTACCTTCTGATATAATAAACTCAGTGTATACGGTATCACGCTATGTGGTGTCCCTTATTGGGCTCTCTTCAATGAGAGTCCCCACTTGCAGAACCTGTTCAAAAGGGACCCCAGATGGTGACACGTTTGAGACTCTTGGAGTACCTACCCTGAGTTGCGATTGGAAGGTGTATGACCCTGACCTTACCTTGGCAGTAGATGACCACTACCTGATGTAACAGGGTAAATTTCACATGCGTATTTTTGATGCACTTCTGGTGAGTGCGCATTTTTTACCCTAGATTCACCGTGTGGTACACTGGAACCCTGCCCCACGCACTCATTAGTATCTACCGGATCCCCATGTTGGGCCCTCATTTATCTTGGGACTTTTTATTCACTCAAGTTCACCTCAGTGTGATCTGATATTTGCACTTTATTTTATGCTATAATATGCTGTTTTTATTTATGTTATTTTAGTGCTGCACCTTATATGTATGTATTCTGTTGGAAGGTTCATTCTTGGTTACCTTTTTGGTGTTCTAGCGGCTATCTTTTATAGAGTTTTGGATAGCGCTCGCATATTACCTCTTTATCATATCTTCTGCCTCGCCCACTTGTCTGGGTACCTGGTTTTGACAGGTACCTACTCCCACTTTCGGTCCCCCCTCCTTTCCCCGCAGCCTTCTGGGACACTTCAAAGGTCACAGAAGACCGCGGGACCATTCATAAAGTGCCGTGCGCTCCATGCGTGTGCAATAGGAAACCAACCGGCTGTGAAGCCGCAAGGCTTCACTTCTGGTTTCCCTTACCGAAGATGTCAGCTCCTGCATCCGAAGCCAATTGAAGAATCGGCTGGGTGAGGACATCGCTGGACCCCTGGACAGGTAAGCGTCCTTATATTAAAAGTCAGCAGCTACAGTATTTGTAGTTGCTGACTTTTTCTTTTTTTTCTTTGGGAGGGGAGCCTGGAGGTCTGCTTTAAGCGTTTATTTGGAAAAATGCGGGCCAAGAGTATAGCTATCCTGCAGACTGGATGGGCAACCTTGGTCATTGATAGCTTTGCAGGAGCTTTATAAAAATCAATCAAAATCATTAAAGCCCAATAAATTACAAGGTAGACAAGAGAAAAAAGATCAGGAGTCAGGCTATACATGCTGAAGCTGTAATTATGACTGCTCCTTTGAGCAGTGAAGGGTGCACTGGTTGCAGAATGCGGTCATAGTGAAACATTGTCATCCTATAGTATGAATTTTAATTAGGAGAGGATCAAGGGGCTTATGGAAGCAGCGGTGGTTTAGTTCCTGACCACAGAGCACGGCACAGCAATCAGGAGAGGTGTTAGACTGACAGGTTCTTAAGCTCATTAGACACACTACATGAACATGAACAAAATGGGTGGTGTGACCACTGACTGGAGCATGACCTGAACATGGCAATCCAAGGAGAGATATACAGTGGAAATGCAGATGCCGCACTTGGCTGATTGCTATAAGCCAAGGAGCAGCAGACACACAGCAGTGACCGCAGACTTCCACTTGATTTAATAGGTCTTAAAGAGCTGCTAAAGCCTGATGATATTTAAAGAATGTGGACAGAAGACAACAAACTGTCCACAGAAGGCTTTAGTTCCTCTGGCCTATTTGTTTTCCACAGCATGCTACTTGACAGCTTCAATCCCAGTTTAATTGAACGGTGGGCCATGTCTTCTAAGCAATGGTCTAAGTAGCAGCTCAAGTGCAACTATAGCCAAATCTTTTTGTTTTTTTTAAGTGTTGGATAGAGTAGGGAAGGATTAGACTTCAGAATGCCTATTAGGCTTTATTAGTAGATTTCTTCACTTTATTCCTAGTAAAAAAAATTCCTCCAGGACAGAAAATGAGGGTAAATCTTTCTAACAGCAACAAAAGTCAATTTTTTTTTTTGGTTAAAGCCGGATCAAACCCAAGAACATATAAAATCCAAAATGTATTATATTGCAGCAGTTCTTAGATGTGGTAACTGCATTTTTTTTTTAATGGTTGTAAAGGCTCAAGGTTTTTTACCTTCTTGCATACTGTGCATGAAGGTAAAAAACCTTCTGTGTGCAGTGGCCCCCCCAGACCCCCTCAATCAGTGAATCAGTGGTGTATTTTGTTTTTGTGCTGCCCTAGGCAACATAAAAATTGGAGAGAGAGAAAAAAGGAGAGGGATAGAAAGAAAGAGAGGGGGGGAGAGAGAGGGAGGACGAGAGAGAGAGAGAACGAGGTAGAGGGAGGGAGAGAGGGGGGGACAGAGAGACAGAGAGGGGGGAGAGAGAAAGGGGGAGAGAGAGAGGGGGAGGGGGAAAGAGAGAGGGTAAGAGAGAGAGAGAGGGGAGAGGGGGAGAGGGGGAGAGGGGGAGGGGGGGAGGGGAGAGAGAGGGAGAGAGGGAGAAGGAGAGGGGGGAAGAGGGAGGAGAGGGGAGAGAGAGAGGGGTGGAGGGAGAGAGAGAGGGGGAGAGAGAGATGGAGAGAGGGAGGGGGAGAAAGAGGGGTAGAGAGAGAGGGGTAGAGAGAGATGGGGAGAGGAGAGAGGAGGGAGAGGAGGGAAGAGAGATTGAGATTCTTCCAGCACTCACCTGCACCTCTCCAGAATGAAAGCAGCCAGTCATCCCGAGTGTGGGAACGAGAGTTGGCCTCTACCTATACCCTCCAGAATCCCACAGCCTCTCTTGGATCCCATGGTGGAGCTCAGGCAGTGCCTTACTTGGTCTCCATGTTCTGTCAACTGCCACGAGTCCCTTCTACCTTGTTTGCCTCGCGGTAAATATGCCCCTGCCCTCAATCCTTACCTGAGCCCCCCTCTGATCCAGCGATGTTCACAATAGCCTCGACTGTATAGGGAATTTCTCTCCTCATTGGCTGAGACAGCAGCAGGAGCCCATAGGCTCCTGCTGCCATCAATTGCAACCAGTGTGCCAATGAGGAGAGAGCGGGGGGGGGGGGGGGGAGGGAGGTACGAGCCACGGCTCTATGTGTCTTATGGACTCATGGAGCAGTTCGGGAACGGGTGTGCAGCAGTGCCCCTAGGGCAGTGTTTCTCAACTCCAGTCCTCATGGACCCCCAACAGGTCATGTTTTCAGGATTTCCATTATTTTGCACAGGTGATTTGATCAGTTTCACTGCCTTAGTAATTACCACAGCTGTTTCATCTGAGGGAAATCCTGAAAACATGACCTGTTGGGGGTCCATGAGGACTGGAGTTGAGAAACACTGCCCTAGGGCAAGCAGCTTTCTCTGGGGGCCCTACTCAAGGTGGAGAAGCACCAGCAGGGGATCCGAAAAGAAAAGGATCAGGGCATCTGTGTGTAAAACTACTGAACAGAGCAGGTAAGTATAACATATTTGTTATTTTATTTAAAAAAAAACAAACAAAAAAAAAATCAAAAACAAAGCTTTAGTACCACTTAAAGCTTGGTGATCTGGCCAATAAGTCTATTGTGCTCCAACTTCCTTTAAGGCCCCATTCACACCATGGTGCAGATACTTGAGTTTTTCTCCACGCGTTCTGCAAGGGCACAACAAAATCCATTGTTCTCTATGTACCCTGTTCACAACACTGGTATCATGTGCAGATTTTGGAATCTGCAACATCTATATAACTCACTGAAGTGCGCATGAAAACTGATGTCTCTGCAAGTGAAATCTACACATCAATTTCCATCATTGTATAAGCAAAAAAAAGACCGACAATTTTGAGGAAAAAAAAATTTTTTTTACTTTTTGCTAAACATGTCCAGTAAAAAAATTAAAAAAATCAAATTTCATCATAAATTTATGCCAAAATGTATTCTGCTCCATGTCTTTGCTAAAAAAAAAATCCCAATACATGTAAATTAATTTGTTTACACGAAAGTAACAGCATTTACAAATGGCGGTGTATTTACTGGGATTTTATTTTTTATTTTTAGTAGTAATGACGGCGATCAGCAACTTATAGCGGGACTGTGGCGGGCATTCTGACACTGGGGGGAACTGACATCCCCAGTGACATCAATACAGTGATCAGTGCTAATAAAAAAGGCACTGACACTGTACTAATGGCACTGGGCAGGAAGGGGTTAACATGAGGGGCGATCAAAGGGTTAACTGTGTGCTGGGAGTGTTTTACTAGGGGGGCGGTGTGTTGGTGCTTCACTGTAACCACACTGCTCTGGATGGTAGTGTGTCTAGCTGTGAATGGTCACAGCGATCACATGCACAAGCTGGGCCAATCACAGCCCAGCTGTGTGATGCGATTAGCTGTGACCAAATTACAGCTAAGCACAAAAAAAAAAACCCTGAATGAATCGATGTCATTCAGGTAAATGCTTGCTTATAGCAAAGTAATTCTTTGCTATAGGCAAATTGTGTAAAAAAAAAAAAAAATACTGATCACTTCCCCAAAGTAGTACAATGTTACTATGGTAACATTATACTACCTTGGTCATAGTGCAATATAAAAACAAAATCTTAAAAAAAGAGAAAATAATTTAATAAAAAATAAAAAAAAGTGAAAAAAAATTATCAATTTTATTTTTTTTTGTACAGTGACCAGTCCGTGTCCCTGATCACCGCCATGCCAGTTATATGATGATGCTGTACTACACTGGAGACAGTATGTAAAAAAAGAAAATAGTGAAAATAATTTTTTTAATTTCATTTTCCGAAAAATTATGACAAAAAAATTACAACTTCAAAAAACTCGCTATGCTTCTTATCAAATACGTCGGACTGTCTACTTTGCAAAAAGGGGTCATTTGGGGGATATATCTGTTCTGACATTTGGGGGATATCTGTACTGTTTTGACATTTTTGGGCCTCAAAATTAGATTGGCCGTCAGTACTTCAGGATTACAAGTATAAGGTGCAGCGCTAAGTGAAAGACATATAAATAATATACAATAAAACCATCAATGGTGGATGATAAATCTGTATAAAATGCAATAACTCATGTCACCAATGGTGACTAATAATGTAAGCCCAGCACCCTATGATGATGTGCATAGCACGAAACGCGTCAAGGGGGGCTACAGTTACTGGACGTTTAGCCACCGCTGGTGGCGATCCTGAATCTTATATGGTCAGTGATTTTTTCTATTGATCTTTTCTATTGATTGTATCGGACAATAAACTAGCCTACGGTATCACACTATGTTGTGTCCCTTATTGGGCTCTCTTTACTGAGAGCCTTCATCCGCAGAACCTGCACCATAGGGAACCCGTAAAGGTGATGATATGTGTCTGAGCACCCTATCCTAGACGTGACCAGAAGGTGTACAGGATCCTGACCGTTACGAGGATGCAGTTGACCTGATTTATACCTGGTGAGACAGGCATATCTCAAAGGTGTATTATTTACGCACGTCTGGTGAGTGCGCAATCTATTTTTTTCAACCCATCATATGCCACCTCGGATCAAGTTCTCCATGCACCTATTCAAGGATCACATCAGATCCTCAGGTGGGCTTTATACATCTTGGGACATTTTATACATTATTAGTCACCATTGGTGACATGAGTTATTGCACTTTATACGGATTTATCATCCACCGTTGATGGTTTTATTGTATATTATTTATATGTCTTTCACTTAGCGCTGCACCTTATACTTGTATGACATTTGGAAGGTTTGGTTGCCTTTTTGGTGTCCTAGAAGCTATCCCCCATTTCTCAGATAGCGCTCGTATTAACTTTTTATCTCTCAGTACTTCAGGATTGATCAATTTTCAGATATATCCCATAGTTTGTGAACTAACTTTCCTACAGACAATAATAAACACTGATTTGGGTTATCTTCACCAAAGACATGTAGCAGAATACATTTTGGCCTAAATTGATGAAGAACAATTATTTAATTGCAAACTTTTATAACAGAAACAACAGAAAAACGTTTTTTTTTTCAAGATTTTCTCTATTTTTTTGGTAATTTAGCAAAAAATAAAAACTCCAGCGGTGATTAAACACCACCAAAGGAAAGCTCTAGTTGTGTGAAAAAAATGATAACATTTTAGTTTGGGTACAATGTTGTATGACCGCGCAATTGTCATTCAAAGTGTGAGAGCGCTGAAACCTGAAAAATGGCCTGGGCAGGAAGGAAGTAAAAGTGCCCTGTATGGAAATGGTTAACAGCAAAAAGTCAAAAGTATTGTTTTTTTTTTCTCAAAACTGTTGGTCTTTGTTTATAGCACAAAAAATTAAAAAACGCACAGGCGATCAAATGGTATAAGTGCCCTGTAGACGAGTGGTTAAATACACTAGCTATTGCAGTGGTTGAATATACCATTTCTCCTGTCTTGTCTCTAATTCCCTCTATTAAATGTACTGATTTCTTTTTCCTTAACCTCCTCAAATATTTTCCTGCTCTATTCCCCCACCGATATCTTTCCTTTGCCACCATTTTGAAAGCCCTTATTGTCTCCTGTTCCATTAAATCACTTAACTCTTCTCTTTTTAAGATTATAATCTGTTGTATATCTATTTCTGTTCTCTTTTTATGCAATTGTTAGTGATCTTATATTCTCCCACTGTTTTTTCTTTTTTTCCGTGCCTATAGAAATCAGGATACCCCTTATGTATGCCTTATGACAGGCATGTCCAAAGTCCGGCCCGCGGGCCATTTGCGGCCCAGGGGTCAGTTTAATACGGCCCTCCAACAGCCCTCCCTGCTCTGTGTAATGTGGCCCTCCCACGGCCCTCCCTTCTATGGCAGACAGTCTTCTGCTTGAGAGCAGTGCGCATGTGTGACTGCTCTGCACTGGGAGCGACAGAGGGCGGTGACGTCAGGGCCGGGCTTCCAGCGTGAAGTGTGTTTCTCTTCCCCTCCCGGCTGCCGAGCAGAGACTTCAGCTCCAGCTACCTTTTTCACCCTTCACATTAGTGCAGGTAAGTTTTTTTTAAATTTATTTTCAATACATTGTGAAAACTCAGCTGTCAGTTGATCTTAATGTTATGAAATGAAAAGTATGTCGTTTGCAATTAATTTGGCATAAAATAATTTATTTGTATTTAATTGTAATGGTTCAAAGAATGTTCGGAAAAATGTTCGGCCCTCCACCATGTTCACTTCATCCAATCTGGCCCTCTTTGAAAAAAGTTTGGACACCCCTGCCTTATGAGCTTCACATACCGTAGCAACCGAGACCCCTTCAGTCTCATTTGACAGAATATACCGCTCTAATTCCTTTTTTATTCTTACTTCCATCTCCTGATCTGGTATGAGTGTCTCGTTTAATTTCCAAATATTTATTGTATTCTGTTCGTCTCCTAATTGCAACTTCATTGTGACAGGTGCATGGTCGGATATTGATATTACTTTGATGTTAGATTTAACCAATGACTCCAAGGGGTTTATTTACTAAAGCTGGAGAGTCCAAAATCAGACTCCCTGCTGCATAGAAACCAATCAGCTTCTAACCTCAGCTTGTTCAATGAAGCTTTGGCAATGAAACCTGGAAGCTGATTGGTTTCTATGCAGAAGGGAGTCTGATTTTGCACTCTCCAGCTTTAGTAAATAAACTCCCAAGAGTTTATGTTCTATCATTATATAACCCAATCTTGAATACATCCCATGCATGGAATAATAGAACATATAGTCTCTTTCTCTTGGATTGTTAATTCTCCAGGAGTCCATCAGTTGACATTGACGTAACATCTTTTTAATAGACTTTAAACATTTACCTCCGTCCCTCTGCACATATTGACGATGTATCCAACTGGGGATCCGTGCAAAAATGTATATCTCCTGCCCGCAATAAGTTTACCGTTCTTAAAATCCATTATTTTTCTTAACATATCATCCAAGTAAACCATTGGGTTCTTATGACAATTAGCTAAAGTACATTCCAGTTCATGTAATTTCCCTCTCAAACACAAAAACAGACCCACCTATCTTTTATAATGAATCTTACATTCTTTGCTATCCCATTTGCAACTCCTTTTGCATGCTTTGTTGGTGAATCAGCATAATACCAGGTTGGATAATGTTTTGAATATAACTTAACATTTGTATCATGAGATATATGCGACTTGTAAAAATACTACTTCAATTGAATGTTGATAGATTTCCCTTAGGATCTTATGTCTTTTATTTGGAGTATTCAATCCTTTCACATTATAGGTCATAAAGTTAACTGAAGTCATCCCTGTGTACTATGTCTTTTCTCCATCAATATTCACACTGAGGGAAGTGCTGGCATGAATAGTTTGGAACAAGAAGATATCTTCAAGATGATCCTTTCCTCCCATCCCTCCCAACCATACCACCCTTTCTCCCCCCTCCCATCACTCCACCACCTAATCTTAAAAACCTCAAGTCTAAATCTAGCCCTTGAAACGGTTGTGGTTCTGGTCCCACAATCGATTCCTCACAGAACCCCTGTCCCAATCTTTGGGTCACGAGCATGTTGGACACCCAGGTCCCCCACCTTTACTCTACAATTCTCTTCCTACCCTTCTCAAGGACTCTTTCCTCCTTTCGTCCTCCCCTCCCCATTCTTTCTACCTTTATACCTTTCAGATATCACCTGCTTCCTCTTTCTGCTCCCACAACCTCCTCCCCCTCCACAATACGTAACAGGGAAAGGAGGGAAAAAGAAGAAAGAGAAAAGGAGGAGAAGAAGGGAAAAAACCCCCCAAACAATCCTGTCTTTATAGACTCTCAACTACATTATCTTCCTCTCATCTCTTCCCCCAGTCTTCTCATCTCTTCCCCCAGTCTTCTCATCTCATCTCTGTTGCAGTCTATTTTTGGGGACTAATTGCTACCTCTTTTTTCTAGGCCCATGTTCTCCTTAGCCCCTTCTGACCATCCTGGGATATTTGGTGTCTGTAATTCTAGTCTCTCACAAAAGTCCCGTAGATCTTCTGGAAACCTCAATCTAGCAGAACGTTCGTCCTCCCATCCAACCAAGCAGGCTGGAAACCCCCAACTATGAGACAAAGATAAATCATTTCAGAACTTTTTCCACCTTTAATGCAACCTATAAACTACAACTCAGTTTAAGAACAAACTGAAATCTTTTAGGTGGAGAGAAGTAAAAAAACCCCAAAAAACTAAAATATTATGGTTGCATAAGTGTGCACACCCTTAAACGAATACTTGGTTGAAGCACCTTTTGATTTTATTACAGCACTCAGTCATTTTGGGGAGGAGTCTATCAGCATGGCGCATCTTGACTTGGCAATATTTGCCCGCTCTTCCTTGCAAAAACACTCCAAATCTGTCAGATTGTGAGAGCATCTCCTGTGCACAGCCCTCTTCAGATCACCCCACAGATTTTCAATCGGATTCAGGTCTGAGCTCTGGCTGGGCCATTCCAAAACTTCAATCTTCTTCTGGTGAAGCCATTCTTTTGTTGATTTGAATGAATGCTTTGGGTTATTGTCATGCTGAAAGATGAAGTTTCTCTTCATGTTCAGCTTTCTAGCAGAAGGCTGAAGGTTTTGTGCCAATATTGACTGGTATTTGGAACTGTTCATAATTCCTTCTACCTTGACTAAGGCCTCAGTTCCAGCTGAAGAAAAACAGCCCAAAAGCATGATATGATGCTGCCATCGCCATGCTTCACTGTGGGTATGGTGTTCTTTTGGAGATGTGCAGTGTTGTTTTTGCGCCAAACAGATCTTTTGGAATTATGGAGAAAAAGTGCAACCTTGGTTTCATCAGACCAGAACACATTTTCCCACATGCTTTTGGGAGACTTCAGATGTGTTTTTGCAAAATTTAGCCGGGCTTGGATGTTTTTCTTAAGAAAAGGTTTCTGTCTTGCCACTCTATCCCATAGCCCAGACATATGAAGAACACAGGAGATTGTTGTCACATGTACCACACAGCCAGCACTTGCCAGATATTCCTGCAACTCCTTTAAAGTTGCCGTAGGCCTCTTGGCAGCCTCCCAGACCAGTTTTCTTCTCGTCTTTTCATCAATTTTGGAGGGATAACTTGTTCTTGGTAATGCCACTGTTGCACCACATTTTCTCCACTTGATGATGACTGTCTTCGCCATGTTCCATGGTATATCTAATGCCTTGGAAATTCTTTTGTACCCTTCTCCTGACTGATACCTTTTAACAATGAGATCCCTCTGATGCTTTCGAAGCTCTCTGCGGACCATGGCTTTTGCTATAGGATGCGACTAAGAAAATGTCAGGAAAGACCGACTACAACAGCTGAACTTTATTTGGGGTTAATTAGAGGCACTTTAAATGACGACTCCTACTTAACATGATTTTGAATATGATTGCTTAATTCTGAACACAGCTACATCCCCAGTTATAAGAGGGTGTGCAAACTTATGCAACAATATTATTTTAGTTTTTTATGTTTCCAGCCCCCCCCCCCTAAAAGTTTTCAGTTTGTTTTTCAAGTGAGTTGTACAGTTTATAGGTCACATTAAAGGTGGAAAAAGTTCTGAAATTATTTATCTTTGTCTCTTTTTTTACATTACTGAAACCTGACATTTTAACAGTGGTGTGTAGACTTGTTATATCCACTGTATATGCTTTATCTTCAAAATAGTGAAATCGCACGTCCTTGGGGGTCGCCTAATTCTGTGTACTCTATCAATTTTCAATTGCTCTGTTACCGGTCTAATATTGTATTAAACATCTTCTTCATTATATATGTTAAATCTTCTCCTTGCGATACTTCCGGCAGTCCTGAATCCTCAAGTGATTCTTTCTATCTCTGGTCCTCCATCTTGTATAGTAATTTCCTTTGCTCTCGTCACATTTCTTCCATGTGCCCTTCCAGCTTAGTTATTACTTGAGCACGTTTATCCAATTTTTCTTCAGTTTCTTCAACTCGTGATAGAGGCTGTGCCAGGTCATTATGTAAAAGCCGTTGCACAGAGTAGATAAGTATGACACGTTTGTTATTTTAAAGAAAAAAAAAACATTACCTTTCCAATCACTTTAACTGCACAAAGTTTTCAGTAACCAAACACCTTCTTTCCCATTACTGAAATAATACACGGCATGTCATTTCTCAAAATGTAACTTTTATTATTTATGTATATAAATAAGACACCATAGCACCATACACATAAGAGAAAACAAAGTCACAGAGCAGGGGGGGGGGGATAAAACTATGTTTAAACTGCAAACATAATGCTGCCTAAAAAGTGATACATATCATAGCACAGGGAGAAAAAATTTGATGTAACCAAGTTGCTTGGGTTCCATGAACGGATTGACTCTGCTGACTTATCCATATAGAAAAGATTACAAAATTAGCTATTTTTTTTCCTTATGGATATTGAATGTCTCCTGAATAGTCAATCCTAGAAATAACAATATGGGGGGAGGGGGGGTATTGGCTGTATCTAATACAGTGCAGAATAGTAATGTTGGCCACACACAGGAGAACCTTTAGTCAACACAAGACCTGATATCTGCCTGGACTAGAACTGCTGGGCATCAAAAAGAGGCCAATTCCTTCAGAGTATGTTCAGTCTTTGTCAGTTTTCTGGTCTAAAGGATTTCATTGCATATTACACCCAAAGGAGTCTGTTTTGTGGATATAATCTTTTGACATAAAGTATAGTTTTTAGTGGACAGTATATAGGATTTGCTGTTCATCACACTTTTATCTTCTATGGGGCAGTTCTTTCTACAGGAATAAGTTCTGTAGGTGGGTCGACCCCATTTTTTGGCCCCTGAGGTTCATCTTCCAGTGATTCAAACTGAGCAGATTGAGTTGGTGGAAATGGCCATAAGACATGTCTCCCAGGCTGTGCAAGGGGCTCCGGTGCTGGCTGGAGGGCACAGGCACACCTTTTAAACTCTATGAGAGTCTGTCAGCTGCTGCGGCTGGACGGAGCTGGATGGTGCACCTAGTGGTATGCGGGTCTTTTTTTTCAGTGGGAATGTGGAGTAATGCAGTTCTAGCACCACCAGCACTGAATGTATGTAATAGCAAGGGGTGCTGGAATTTCTATTGTTGCTGGCTGCTGTGTAATCTAATGTTGCTGGAGGGATCTATTGTTGTGAGGGTCTATAGTTACTGGGGGGGGGGTCTTTGTTGCTGCTGTGGCATGTATTGTTGATGGGGGGAGGATCAAGGGTTACTGGGAGCAGGGGCAGACTGACCATTTGGGAACTCGGGCAGTGCCCGAGGGCCCGGGGTCAGAAGGGGGCCCCATGAGATGCCCCTGGTACCTTTTATAGGCTTTTTTGGGTGTGGTTTGAGTGTGGAAGAGGACACAGGGGCCCCGTGATCCCCTATTGCCTGGGGGGCCCCATGAGTTGTCAGTCTGCCCCTGACTGGGAGGGATCTACTGTTGAGAGAGGAGTCTACTGTTGCTGGAGAGGGTCTAATGTTGCTGGGGGGGGGGGGTATTTTGTTGGAAGTGGTATATTGTTGCTGGCTGCAGGGGATCTATTTTACTCCTTTTCTTGTCAACGTTACTAAATTCCATAATAAATTACTTAGTAGTCTCTAAAAAGAATGGTACTGAGAGGTGGGTGGTGATTGGAACCAAGGGATGGTGCTCGAAGGTGGGTAGGGGCAGAGACAAGGGGTGACTTGGAAGTGGGGAGTACCTGCACCTGTTCTTTGAGGGAAAAAAAAGCCCTGGTGGTATGTATGCTTAAGCCGGCCATAGACGGGTTTGAATCCTGACCAGTTGATCAGAGACTGGCTGAGATTCGAACCACGTATGGACGGGCTGAATTACCCAAGTTGATCAATCGACTTGGTTACAACCAGCCTGTCGGATTTTACATGCGATTATTACTGGCAGCTATTATAGCTGCTAGCATTGATCACTGTTCTTCCGGTGGGAATGGCTCCCCCAGCCCTGCCACCGGAAGAATACAGTGACTCTGTAGAAGGGATTCCCTCATTAACACAGTCTGTGCTGATGGGAGAATCGAACAATTTTCGTTCCTGCAATCGCTCCGTCTATGGCTGGCCTTACGGGAGTATGCACCCAGGGACAATTGCCCAAAAATGCACGCATCCTGCATTCCGGCCATTCATCTCTGGGCGCATACTGCTCTAAGTCAAAGTCTTGCTGAGTGCACTGCCCAGCCCTGTCCACTCTCGTGAAGTTTGACCGGCTGCTGCAGCGAAACGACGGAGCCACTTGCACCAGGGCTACGGGGCCCAGTGTGCATGATGCCGAAAAGGAAAGTAAGTGCAGTCTGTATGCTTTCCGTAAAGGAATGCATGCAAGATAAAGTAGATTTTTAACTGCCTATTTTGCAAAGAAAATAATCTGAACTAAAAGAATAATTTCAGTCAACTGGCTGATTTCCATTTACACAAATGACTTCAAAGTCCCCAAAAAAAAAAAACAAAAATCAAAAAACACAGCAAGGTTTAGCCTAAAGTTTGGTTTGTCCTTCAGCAGTGCTTTTTTTTGGACGTGAAAACCTTTCTTGTATTGGCTAACAATAAATTAGCCTGTGTATTACCAGTGCATGCCGTACAGCAAAATCAGATACAAATTTTGTTTGTCGCGTGTCCCTGCAATCTACATACAACACAGGCTGCCGTCTTGTAGGCTGAAACGGGACAAATGCAGCCCAGCAAATCACTAAGAACCAGTAATGACTTGGAGGCACGCTCCTAGCAAACTGATAAGCTGCCTTCCGACTCATGCCATACAATGGCTGCCATTAGTGCAGGCAGATAACAGGACCATTTTAATTCCAGGTGGACCTCATGTTTGAAGATCGTGGCCACATTTGCTCTGTGTCAGGTATGAGAACAAAGAAAGTTTCATAAAGTGTTAAGTGTTTTTTTTTTTTTCAAGTGAAAGTGACCTCAAAATCTGGACCTCAAGAGGTTAAGACTTTCTATCACACCATATAAAAAAAAAAAAAATACAGGGAAAATAATATTAAAACAAAAACAAAAAAATATATAAAAATGTATACCTGCCTTCTGACTCCAACCCCCATCAGAAATTGCATAGGATATACTTGTGCAAGACAACAGCCTACCCCCGTTTTGGAATAATCACATCTGTAATGACGCAACAAGTCTCTGCTGCGGTGGACACCCCACTCAGATGTCATCGTATTTGTGTTTTAAGTAGTCCTTCATGACCCTGGCAATGGGGAGCTCATCCAGTAGCTTGAGGTTCTGCAGTCCTATACAGTGGCGAATTTTAATCCGACACAAATCTTGAAGAAATCGGGGCTGTCCTGCGCAAGGAGAAATAATAAAACCAAGTATTAGAATATTTCCAATACATACATTCATCCGGTCATAAATAAAACCCCTTTAGAGGGGCTGTAAACCCCAGAGATGAAATATGAACAAAGCATATCCCTCTATAGCATGTACTTGTCTCTATCCAAAGCACTAAGGGGTTTATTTACTAAAGCTGGAGAGTCCAAAATCAGACTCCCTTCTGCATAGAAACCAATCAGCTTCTAACCTCAGCTTGTTCAATGAAGCTTTGGCAATGAAACCTGGAATCTGATTGGTTTCTATGCAGAAGGGAGTCTGATTTTGGACTCTCCAGCTTTAGTAAATAAACCCCTAAGTGTCATTTTTGTCTGCTGCTTTGTTCCTCTATCTGCAGGAGTCACTTATAAAAAAATTTTCTGACACCAAGAGAAGAATGGTGACTGGGGAGGGAGCTCCTGCAGACTGTCAGCCTCAGCTCTGTTGGCGTGTGCTGTGTGGAAGAGGGGGGAGGGTCCCCTCCCTCCAATCAGTTCTCAGAGCTTTCCTCACTGAGCTCTGCAGAGAGTAAATTCAGCTCTCAGACCCTTTTTTCTGAACTCTCCGGCAAGCTTTATAAATGCAGTAATTTGAATGGATGTAGAGAAAAGAAGATTGCAGGTCAATAGTTACAACTTATGTAGGAGGATTTGTTTCATTTCTGTGTATCACCTGCGGTCAGTCGGTACACATAAAGGTTTACAACCACTTTAATGTTCTAAAGTGCTAAACAGCTCATCCACTCCCTCATCATATCACGACTCGACTACTGCAACTCCCTCCTCACTGGCCTGCCTCGCCGCTGGCTATCCCCGCTTCAGTCCATCCTGAATATGGCTGCCAGACTCATTCACCTTTCCAACCGCTCCATCTCCGCCACCCCCCTCTGCCAATCCCTCCACTGGCTTCCGATTGCGCAACGGATCAAATTCAAAATCCTAACACTGACGTACAAAGCCGTCCACCATACTGCCCCGTACTACATCACTGACCTAATATCCAAGTACCGCCCAACACGCACACTCCGCTCCTCACAAGACCTCCTTCTCTCTAGTTCCCTGGTCTCCTCCTCCCATGCCCGCCTCCAGGACGCCTCCAGGACTTCTCCAGGGTGTCACCCATCCTCTGGAACTCCCTGCCCCAACCCATCTGATTATCACCTACTCTCCTCTCCTTTAGGCACACCCTGAAAACCCATCTCTTCAGGGAAGCCTACCCCACCCCCTGCTAACTTGCCGACCTCCTCCACTCTTCCTACCACTCCATCCCCCACAGCTATCTCCTCCTGTACCACCATCCCCTCCCTCCTAGATTGTAAGCTCCAAGGAGCAGGGCCCTCGATCCCCTCATGTTTTGCATTGTATTGTTGTTGTTCTGTCACATGTTCTGTCCCCCTCTGTAATGTACAGCGCTGAGCGAACTATTGGCGCTTTATAAATACTGTATAATAATAATAAAGTAAACCTGTCACAAACTTGGGCAAATTAATATGAGATTATGCATAAGCAGAGGAAACTTTTGAGGCAAGCAGCAAACCAAAATGTAGCTAATCTGGACTTTTCCTTGAATTTGGCCCCCTCTTGCCTCCAACATTTGTAACTTAAAGTGGTTGTAAACCTCTGAAACAAGAACAAAGCATATGCTTCTACAGTGTGAACTTGCTTCTATCCACAGCACTTACTATAATTACTGTCCGTGGTCTTGTTCCTTTGTGATCTGCATGATTCACCTATGAAGGCTACGCAAAATCCAAGGGATCCAGGGTGATAGGAAGGGGAACTACAGTGCACAGCCTATGATTGGCAGCATCGGCTATGCAAAGACCAAGGATGTGTCCATTCCCTCCACTCAAGTCTCAGATTACACTCAGCTTCTTGCTGCACAGTGCGTGTGAAATCAGATCCTCACCCCCTGCCTTCAGAAGCTCAGAAAGGTTTTGTAAACTTTGCACTTTGAACGGCTGTGAATATGAGATGGCTGCAGATAAAGAAGTACAACGTATGACGGAGTATCTGTTTAATTTCTGTGTATCACTTGAGGCTAGTCACTTTAGTGGTTTACCAACCACTTTAAACAAGTGTTGCAGGTCAAGATGTGGAGAGCATACCACAAGTGTCACGTCAAATGCTAAGGGAAGGGAAATTTGGAAGCCTCCATTTTGACTTCTAACCAAAAGTTGGTATGGGCTGGTAAACAGCAGTGAGAATTATTTTTGGGAGGAAGAACGGGTGCAGTGGAGTTCTAAAGGTACAAATATCAATACTTTTGTGGAATGGAAAGGGTCACTAAAAAGATCATTGGGGTCAGTGGTTACTCATCTGACAGGCAGAAACCACTTATTGCTCGAGGAACCCTAGTTGAGGAACCCTGACATATACTGTCAGAAGTGACTCAAGCAGATAGCAGAGGTATGAGAGAGTAGACAGAAATCACACTTGGTGCTTTGAAAAACTGATGGACTGATGCTGTGAAAAAGTATTTGCTGATTGTGTTTGCATATTTGCTACACTTAAATGATTCAGAACATCAAACAAATTTGAACATTACACAAAAATAACCCGAGTGAATACAAAATGCAGCTTTTAAATTTATTAACCGCTTTCCCGCCACCCTATAGCAGAAATACGGCTACAGGACGGCAGGGCTGCGCAATATCAAGTATATATACATGATTGTGCATGTCTGGGTAGGGGACGTGCGGGAGCCGTCCCCTACCCGCGCCACGGTCTCACCTCTCGATCACCAGGTCCCTGCCAGCGATTCTCCGCCGGCACTCGTATGTAAACAATACAGATCTCTCCCCTGTCAGCTCCTGCACACTGCTTTGTATTACTCTGCATAGCATAGCAATACAAAGGAATATGCTTACACAGTAAAGCACACACACAGCACACAGTTAACCCTTTGATCGCCCCAGATGTTAACCCCTTCCTGCCTAGTGCCATTAGTACAGCGGCAGTGCTTTTTATTAGCACTGACCACTGTATTGGTGTCACTGGGGTTAGTCAGTCCCCCCCCCAGTGTCAGAATGCCAACCGCAGTCCCACTATAAGTCGCTTATCACTGACATTACTAGTATGTGTGTGTGTGTATATGTATATATATGTATATATATATATATATATATATATATATATATATATATATATATATATATATATACACACACATACATACACATACAGGGTGATTGAAAAGTAACTCCCTATTTTAAACTATTTATAAATTTTTTTTATATGAATTTACTTTTTTCTCAATTCTTTAATGTATATTCCTTAATCTAAGACAGTTAAATCTGTATTGTTGTTTTTCTTTTCAGATTGATTATTTTGTTTTAAAATTCAAAGCCCCATAAAGATGTCCAGACGTTTAAGAACTCAATTCAAGAAATGTTCACTCAGAGCCCAAAAAAGTCCATTTGACAAGCAGCAAGGGAAAGTGGCCTCTCTTTTCACTGTGTACGAACTGTGCTCAAGAAGAATTTTAAATAATTGCCCCTAGTATATGTATGTATGAATGTAAGTTAGGGACCTTAGATTGTACACCCCTTGAGGGTTAGGGACTGATGTGAATGTACAATATATATGTAAAGCGCTGTGTAAATTGACGGCGCTATATACAGTGGGGCAAAAAAGTATTTAGTCAGCCACCAATTGTGCAAGTTCTCCCACTTAAAAAGAAGAGAGAGGCCTGTAATTGGCATCATAGGTAGACCTCAACTATGAGAGACAAAATGAGAAAAAAAATCCAGACAATCACATTGGCTGATTTGGAAAGAATTTATTTCTCATTTTGTCTCTCATAGTTGAGGTCTACCTATGATGCCAATTACAGGCCTCTCTCATCTTTTTAAGTGGGAGAACTTGCACAATTGGTGGCTGACTAAATACTTTTTTTCCCCACTGTAAGTACCTAAAATAAATAAATAAATAAAACTTTGTTATGTGTGTTCTTCTCATATTCATTTTTTGTAAACAGATTAAAAAATAAATAAGATTTATAAAATATATATATATATACACACACACACACATTGTGAGAATTAACATCAAATGTAGAGCTTTACAGCACACAGCCACTCGCTTCCTTCTGTTTTTTAAGGGTTTTTTAGCCCAATTTTATTTAAAGGAAAGTTCCATAACATGTTTCCCACGCAGGGATATTCACCATCAAAACAGATTAAACAAATATTCAGCCTCCTGGCTTGTACACAGGTTTCTGCTGCTCTGGCCTTCCACTTTAGGCTCACAGCTGTCTCCTACAGACTCCTTCCTATATGGCTTTTTTGCACACAGCTAGCAGCCTCTTGCTGCTTTGGCTTCCACCTCTTCTAGGTGGAGCTCTCCTGACTCCTGGGCAATGACGCCTGTCTGCCGGGGTGGAGCCCAGAACCCTGGTTAGGCCTCTACAAAAAGGCCTGCACACACCTGTGTAATCATTGTACTCGATGTTCACAAAACATGGTCCCAGGATTGGAGATTTCATCCCTCCCAAATCACTTAGAAATCTCCAGGCCACAGGTCCCAAAACAGGCTTTATGAACCAAAGAGGAAACTGACAAACCACTTTCCTCTGCATTAAGAGAACTGCCTGGAGCCCCTCAACCTGTATGGTTGAGAATCCTGGGTTATAACCTTGATTTTCACCGTGGCAGGATATCACATTGCCACTATATATATATATATATATATATATATATATATATATATATATATATATATATATTATTATACAGTATTTATATAGCGCCAAAGGGTTTGCTCAGAGCTGTACCATAGCAAGGGGGACAGAACATGAGACAGGACAGAAACAATACAATACACGAGGGGTTCGAGGGCCCTGCTCTTTCGAGTTTACAATCTAGGCGTATATATATATATATATATATATATATATATATCTCCCAGTATCTATACCCTCATTTATAGACTCTATAACTTTCACATAAACCAATTAATTTACACGTATTGGGATTTTTCTTTTAGCAAAGATAAGTAGAAGAATACATTTTGGCCTAAATTTATGACGAAATTAGATTTTTACATTTTTTTTAATGGACATGTTTAATAGCAAACAGTAAAAAATATTGTTTTGGTTTTATTTTAAATTGTCGGTCTTGTTTTGTTTATAGTGCAAAAAATAAAAACCGCAGAGGCGATCAAATACCATGGAAAGAAAGCTCCATTTGCGGGGAAAAAAGGACAAATTTAATTTGGGTGCATCATTGCATGACCGCGCAATTGTCAGTTAAAGCAATGCAGAGCTGTATCGCAAAAATTGCCTGATCAGGAATTGGGGGGGGGGGGTGAGTAAATCCTCTGGCGGGGCAAGTGGTTATGGGAAAAAAGCTGTTCAAACCTGCCAGGCCCTATATGCAAAAGTAATTGCCTCCCCTTCCTTGTTAAATCATGAATGAACTGTGAATAACCACATTTTTTGGAGAGCGGAGTTAAATTTCACTTGCCACACCCAGGCCTGAATACTGCCAGGCCTGTTGAATGAAGAAATCCTTTAAATAGAAGTTGTCTGACAAAGTGAAGCAAGCTAAAAGATCTCTAAAAGCAACACATCATGCCGCAATCTCAAGAAATTCAAGAACAGATGAAAAAAAAGGTCATTGACATGTATCAGTCTGGAAAGCCATTTCTAAGGTTTTGGTACTCCAGCAAACCACGGTGACAGCCATTATCCACAAATGGAGAAAACTTGGAGCAGTTGTGAACCTTCCCAGCAGTGGTTGGCCTACCAAAATTACTCCAAGAGCACAACGGAAAGAGGTCATAAAAGAACCCAGAACAACATCTAAAGAACTGCAGGCCTCACGTGCCTCAGTTTAGGTCAGTGTTCACGACTCAATAAGAGAGAGACCGGGCAAAAATGGCCTCTATGGGAGAGTTCCGAGGGAAAAGCCAATGCTGACCAAAAAGAACACAAAGACTTGTCTCACATTTGCCAAAAACAACTTGATTATTCCCAAGACTTTTGGGCAAATATTCTGTGGACTGATGAGACAAAAGTTGAACTTTTTGGAAGGTGTGCACCCTGTTAGAGAATTTCATAAAAAGAACATCATATCAACAGTCAAACATTGTGTTGGTAGTGTGATGGTCTGGGACTGCTTTGCCGTTTCAGGACCTGGACAACTTGCCATAATTGATGGAACCGTGAATTCTGCGCTCTACCAGAAAATCCTGAAGGAGAATGTCCGGCCATCAGTTTGTGACCTGAAGCTCAAGCGCACTTGGGTTATGCAGCAGGATAATGATCCGAAACACACCAAGTCCACCTCTTAATGACCTGGTCAAAGTCCAGACGTAAATCTGACAGAGATGTTCTGGCATGACCTTAAACAGGCCATTCATACTCGAAAACTCTCCAATGTGGCCAAACTAAAACAATTCTGTAAAGAGTGGGCTAACATTCCTCCACAGTGATGTGAAAGACTTATTGCCAGTTATCGCAAATGCCTGACTGCGGTTCTTGCCGCCAAGGGTGGCAAACCAGTTATTAGGGTTTAGGGGGGCAAATACTTTTTCACATAGCGCCAGGCAGGTTTGGACAGCTTTTTTTTCCTTTAATAAATGAAACAATTTAACCACCTCCCGCCTGGCCGTTGTATATAAACGGCCGGACGGTGACAGTGTAGGGTGGGGTGGCCGTTTATAAACGGCCTCACCGCACCCTGCTTGTGCGCACTCCCTATGAGCGCACAGCACCGTAATCCGATGCCCGCTGTGTCCTCCGTACACAGTGGAACACCGATCGTTGGACGGGACCTCTCTGTGAGGTCCCGATCATGTGATCACTGATTGGCCAATCAGTGATCACATGCAGAGTAGTAAGCAAGATGTCACTTCTGACATCATTGCTTACTACGTGGGAAATCTGTAAATGATCACAGAGGTCACATGGTACAAGGCTATTCACAACAGCCTTGTACCATGTGACAAGCTGTGACCAATCACAGCTCACACAGTAGCTCTCAATGGATGCAGCTAGAGAGAAGGAGAAATGATTGCTTTTACAGTCTTTATGGGTGTAAAAGCAATTAGTGTAAAAAAAAAAAAAAATCTTCATCACCCCCAACAAGTAGTAAGTGTCACTGCTAGGGTGACAGTATGTAAAAAAAAACAACAAAAAAACAAATAGTAATATATAAAAAAAATGTAAACACAAAACACCGTATTTTCCGGCGTATAAGACGAATTTTTACCCCTTGAAAATCTTCTCAAAAGTCGGGGGTCGTCCTATACGCCGGTATACGGCATACCCCTCCCCCCCCTTCCAATGGAAGGGACACTAAGTACAGGGGTGGGCAGGGGCTGCTGTTTCTTACCTGGCTTCGGTTCCACAACGATCCGGTCCAGGAAGCGCGGCTGCTCCTTTAGTTCAGCCACTGGATATTCGCGCGGCTGCTCGGCTCCGCCTCCTCACCGGTGATTGGCCGCCAGAACTGTAGCTCAGGAAAGGCACACAGGCGGCCAATCACCGGCGAGGGGAGGGAGCCGAGCGGCCCCTCGAAAATCGAGTGAAGGAGCGGCCGGTAAGTGTGCAGTGTAGAGGTGCTGCTGCAACCACATATGCTGGCTGCAGCAGCACCATACGAGAACAGGGTCAGCAAGTGTAATTGGTGTCAGTGGGAGGAATAGTGCCCCATCATTGGTGTCACTGATACCAATGATGGAGCACTATTCCTCCCACTGACACCAACGATGAGGCACTATTCCTCCCCCCCACTGACACCAATGATGGGGCACTATTCCACATCCCACTGACACCAATGATGGGGCACTATTCCTCTCACTGATACCAATGATGGGGCACTATTCCTCTCACTGATACCAATGATGGGGCACTATTCCTCCCACTGATACCAATGATGGGGCACTATTCCTCTCACTGATACCAATGATGGGGCACTATTCCTCCCACTGATACCAATGATGGGGCACTATTCCTCTCACTGATACCAATGATGGGGCACTATTCCTCTCACTGATACCAATGATGGGGCACTATTCCTCCCACTACCACCAATGATGGGGCACTATTCCTCCCACTGATACCAATGATGGGGCACTATTCCTCTCACTGATACCAATGATGGGGCACTATTCCTCCCACTGGTGTGCATTGGAAGAGGGGTAGTCTTATACGGTGAGTATAGCCCCAACACTACATTTTAGCAGGAAAAGTACGCCGGAAAATACGGTATTTAAAAATTATAATTTTGGTTATAAACTAATTTGGGTTATTTTTTTTTTTTTTACTAAAAAGATAACGGAATAAATTTTGGCCAAAATTTATGAAGAAAAATTATTTATTTGAAAAATGTTATAAGAAAAACACTCTTTTTCAAAATTTTTGGACTTTTTCATTTACATAGCAAAAAAAAAGATAAAAATCCCAGTGGTGAATAAATACCACCAAAATAAAGCTTTATCTGTCTCAAAAAAATGCTAAAAAATTCATATGTGTACAGTGTTGCATGACCGCGCAATTGTCATTCAAAGTGTGATAGCGCTGAAAGCTGAAAATTGGCCTGGACAGGAAGGGGGTAAAAGTGTCCGGACTGGAAAGGGTTAAAAACTGGATTTTGTATTTACTCGGGTTATCTTGGTGTAATAACAACATTTGTTTGATGATCTGAATCATTTCGGTGTGACAAAAATAGATACAAATCAGAAAGGAGGCAAATAAAGGGTAGGGGGCGAGAGGAAGGGGGTAACAGACTGTAATATAAAAAAAAAGTATATTTTTGAAGATGGAATGTGTTTTAATACTGTTTGTATGATAATTCAATAAAAACTTAAAGAAAAAAAAAAAAAGAAAGGGGGCAAATACTTTTTCACAGCAATGTGTAACTGATCAATTTTAGAATAACAATGGATAATCATCAAAAGGGTTTCAGCTTTCTAAAAGTGTAAGCGCAGTTATCTGGCAGTTGCCCACCCTGTTCAGACCAGACTGTACACCTCTTATGATTAGTTGGTCCTCTGTGTATTTTCCAGGAACGCCGGCTTCCGCCTATCTTAAGCCTTCTTTGTTAATCCTGTAACGTCTAAAAGCCACAGCTCAGAACAGTGTGAGGTTCCTTAGAAGCAGTGTCAGGAGCACTTAGTCATTCTTGGATGCATATGAATGAAAGCATATACGAAAAAGCCAGTAAATAGAAGGAAAGGTCGCTGGGAGCTCCCGTTACGGAGCAGTCTGGGTTGGGGTACATGCTGACTCACTATTGGGAAACACGAGCTGAAAAAAAAAAAAAGATGTGCTGTAGCTGAAGAATGAACAATATCGCACAAAATCACTGGATGGGGCGTGCAAGAAAATCATATCAAATTTTAGACTAAGGCCCCATGTACACAGGACACTTCTGAACGATGGAAACTGCTGGAAAACGTAGGTTAAAAAACATCTGTTTAGCTGCATTTGCATAACACGTTTATGCGCGTTTGCGTTTAGAAGCGTTTTTTATAGATAAGCACAGGAGAACCTCCCAAATGTCCAGAATGCACTGAAAAGTGGTAAATTATTAACTATTTCAGACTGTTTCAGAGAAATACAGAGAGTAGAAGGAGAGACAGCAGGATGTGTTGAGATTAGCTTAGGTGTGAGTTGCTCACTAACATTTCTTTTGTTTCCAAGGGTGGGAAGGTGTCTGGTGGAGGGAGTCATTAAGGTCACCTGGCAGGGGGTCTTCAGGAGGAATATGAGGTGTGAATGATCATTAACATATCTTTTGTTTCCAAGGGTGGAAGAGGTCTGAGGTGTGAATGGTCATTAACATATCTTTTGTTTCCAAGGGTGGGAGAGGTCTGAGGTGTGAATTAGTCATTACAATGTGTGACAAGCTTGGTAGGAATATCCTGTGTCCATCCGAGTACCTTGAAAATGCTTTGCATGCATTTTTCATGAGTTAAAAAAAAAAATAGCTGTACGTGGTGTTGTAGATTCTTGCCCTCACTTCTTGTCTAGTGGGACCTGTGTTCCTGCCGAATTGGTCCAAATCAGGGGCGGACTGACAACTCATGAGGCCCCCGGGCAACAGGGGATCATGGGGCCCCTGTGTCCTTGCCCAAACTCAAAAAATCCTATGAAAAAGGTACCAGGGGCATCTCATGGGGCCCCCTACTGACCCCGGGCCCTCGGGCAGTGCCCGGGTTTCCAAATGGTCAGTCCGCCCCTGGTCCAAATGCTATGCAGAGCCATATAAAGCAGTGTGCAGGAGCTGACAGGGGAAAGATCTGTGTTGTTTATACACAGGTCTCTCCCCATCAGAGATACTCGGCGATCACCGGCCGCCGGCAAGTAATCACCATCCAAAACCTGGTGATTGACAGCCGAGGCCGCGAATGGTGGCGCGGGTAGGGCACGCACATCTGCCCCCTTACCCGGAACTACAAAATCATGTAATTTAAAAAAAAACAAACATGTGCAATGGTTTTGCACAGAGCAGCCCTGATTCTCTTCTTCTTTGGTCCCCTGCCAGTGCTCCGGACCCGCTGCTCTGCATGATCTTCACATATAGAGCCACGCCCCCTCTCTCTCCTCATTGACTCACTGGCTGTGATTGACAGCAGTGTAAGCCAATGGCTCCCGCTATTGTCTCAGCCAATGAGGATGGAGAATCCTCGGAGAGCCAAGGCTCTCGTGCACATTGCTGGATCTTGATGGGTATTAGGGGGTCTGGGGAGGGGGGATGCTGCACACAGAAAATTTTTTGCCATCATGCATAGAATGGAAACAACCTTGAGCCTTAAGGCTCCATTCACATCTGAGCGTAGCATTTTTGTGCATTTTTTTGCGCATTTGCAAGTTTGTTCAGGTGTTTTCAGGCTTTTTGAGTTCTGAGGTTTTTGTATTAGCTAATAGAGAAAAATTTCAGCTGTGACATTAATTGTTGCCATGTTTTGGCATGCCAGAAAAATGCTCTTGGTTGCGAGCCAACATGCGCAAAAGCGCATGAAAACGTATTTCTGTGGGAATAAAAACACACCAAAAAAAGCATCAATCTGTCTGTATGGCGCTACAAAAGTAGATCCAAAACTTTTTTGAGCTTCAGGCTTTCTGCTTCAGGTGACTTGGAGTGGAGATATGAACCATCTCCATAGAGTAACATTCATTTTTTTCTTCCTGAGCGTTTTGAAGCTTCGACATTGGACTAAACATTGAGGTGTGAATGGGGCCTAACAACCACTTTCACCTCTCGAACCCTGCACTAGCATGCAGCAACTGTATACATTGCACACGGTTGCAGAATGCTTGCAGAGCGTTCCATTCACTTGAATGGGTCAACCTCAGTAGGCACTATGCCCAGGTTTGTACAGCTATCCAGGACTTTGTCACACCGACTTCTGCTCACTTGAGGCATACATGCAAAGACACAAGCATTTCTCCATCCATGTTAAACATCAGGGATAAAGGAATCCCCCTACTGACTATATGCCTCGGCTGTCTGACTACCTAAATAGTCATTACATCTGATTGGAAGTAGTCCCTGCCTGGCCAACTTTCTGTCTGGCTCATTCGAGCCGTTTTGTTGACTTGAGTGGGGCTTGGACCCAC
Organism: Staurois parvus; assembly: GCF_062004578.1. Lineage (NCBI taxonomy): Eukaryota > Metazoa > Chordata > Amphibia > Anura > Ranidae > Staurois > Staurois parvus. The sequence continues at coordinate 1,566,721 of NW_028318641.1, forward strand.
AGCTTGAATTTGGGACCAATTCAGCAGGAACAAAGGTCCCACTAGACAAGAAGTGAGGGTAAAAATCTACAACAGCACATACAGCAATTAAGATTGGTCAGCAGTTCTAGCTGTTGGAGGTTTTCCATCATTTCTTGTCGAGTGAAATTGTTGACACGTGTATCATGGAGTTAAGGTGGACCACATGGACCATACCCTGGAAAGAAGGGCATAAGGGCTCTTCTATTGCTGAACACTTTCCTTAACCACTTGCCTACCAGGCACTTATACCCCCTTATTTACCAGGCCAATTTTCAGCTTTCAGCGCTGCCGCACTTTGATTGACAATTGCGCGGTCATGCAACATTGTACCCATATGAAATTTTGATCATTTTTTTCTCACAAATAGAGCTTTCTTTTGGTGGTATTTAATCGCCACTGGGCGCTTTACTTTTTGCGCTATAAATAAAAAAAGTGCAAAAAATTTGAAAAAAAAAAAAAAAAGTTTCTTTGTTTCTATTATAAAATTTTTCAAACAGGTAATTTTTCTCCTTCACTGATGTGCGTTGATGAGGCAGCACTGATGGGCACCGATAGGCGGCACTGATGGGCACTGATAGGCAGCACTAAAGGGCACTGATAGGCAGCACTAATGAGGTGTCACGGATAGGCGGCACTAATATGCAGCACTGATAGGCGGCACTGATAGGTGACACTGATGATGGGTACTGATAGACGGCACTGGCTGGCATCACTGCTGGGCACTGACTGGCGGCACTGACTGGCACAACCGCTGAACACTGACTGGTGGCACTGACTGGCAGCACTGCTGGGCTGCACTGGTGGGTGGGCACAGGTGGGTGGCACTGGTGGGCACAGGTGGGTGGCACTGCAGAGTGGCACAGGTGGGTGCACTGCTGGGCACTGCTGGGCACAGGTGGGTGATCTGCTGGGCACAGGTGGGCGGAGCTAGTGGGCGCACTGCTGGGCACAGGTGGGCAGAACTTGCGGGTGCCACTGCTGGGCACCGATCATCAGGGCACTGATCATCAGTGCCCTGATGATCGGTGCCGATCCCCGCTCTGACAACTGCCGGTTCTCGGCAGTACTTTCCTCACGATCTGACAGTGTGAGGAAAGTGCAGCCGAGAACCGGCACTTGCATTTCCCTCTGATCAGCGTGTCATTGGACACCGCTGATCACGTGGTAAAAGGCCGCTGTGATTGGCCTTTTACCACATCACGTGATCAGCTGTGTCCATAGGACACAGCGATCATGGAGATCGCCGGGTGCGCGCCCCCTGGGGCACGCAGGAGAGCGCGTTCTGGGAGGACGTCATATGACGTCCACTCAGAACTGGCCGGACGCAGTGCAGCCGTCATTCGGCTATCTGCGGTCAGCAACAAGTTAAGGATTCTCTTTCACCATGACAGAATTGTTTTAGTTACTAGCTAGGTCAGGGGTCTCCAGACTCTCTAAACAAAGGGCCAGTTTACTGTCCTCCAGACTTTAGAGGGACAAGACTGTGGCCAGTAGGAGTAGAAAAAGTCTCAACGTCAGTGGGAATAAAGAAGACCTCAGGCTTGGTGGTCAGTGGGAGTCAAAAAATTACTTTGTGCTTGTGGTCAGTAGTTGGAAATGGTGCCCCTTCATTGGTTTCAGTGGGGGGAATAGTGCCCCTTCGTTGGTGTTAGTTGGAGAAATAGTGCCCCATCATTGGTGTCAGTGAGAGGAATAGTGCCCCATCGTTGATATCAGTAAAAGGAATAGTGCCCCATCTTTGGTTTCAGTAGGAGGAATAGTGCCCCATCATTGGTGTCAGTGGGAGGAATAGTGCCCCATCATTGGTGTCAGTGGGAGGAATAGTGCCCCATCATTGGTATCAGTGGGAGGAATAGCGGCTCACCATTGGAGTCAGTGGGGGGAATAGTACCCCACCATTGGTGTCAGTAGGAAGAATAGTGCCCCACTGTTGCTATCAATGGGAGGAATAATGCCCCCACCATTGGTGTTATTGGAAGAAATAGTGCCCCATCATTGGTGTTCTTGGAAGGAATAGTGCCCCTTCGTTGGTATCAGTGGGAGGAATAGTGCCCCATCATTGGTATTAGTGGGAGGAATAGTGCCCCATCATTGGTATCAGTAGGAGGAATAGTGCCCCATCATTGGTATTAGTGGGAGGAATAGTGCCCCATCATTGGTATCAGTGGGAGGAATAGTGCCCCATCATTGGTATCAGCGGGAGGAATAGTGCCCCATCATTGGTGTCAGCGGGAGGAATAGTGCCCTATCATTGGTATCAGTGGGAGGAATAGTGCCCCATCATTGGTGTCAGTGGGAGGAATAGTGCCCCATCATTGGTATCAGTGGGAGGAATAGTGCCCCATCATTGGTGTCAGTGGGAGGAATAATGCCCCATCATTGGTGTCAGTAGGAGGAATAGTGCCCCATCATTGGTATCAGTGGGAGGAATAGTGCCCCATCATTGGTATCAGTGGGAGGAATAGTGCCCCATCATTGGTGTCAGTGGGAGGAATAATGCCCCATCATTGGTGTCAGTAGGAGGAATAGTGCCCCATCATTGGTATCAGTGGGAGGAATAGTGCCTCATCATTGGTATAAGTGGGAGGAATAGTGCCCCATCATTGGTGTCAGTGGGAGGAATAGTGCCCTATCATTGGTATCAGTGGGAGGAATAGTGCCCCATCATTGGTATCAGTGGGAGGAATAGTGCCCCATCATTGGTATCAGTGGGAAGAATAATGCCCCATCATTGGTGTCAGTGGGAGGAATAGTGCCCTATCATTGGTATCAGTGGGAGGAATAGTGCCCCATCATTGGTATCAGTGGGAGGAATAGTGCCCCATCATTGGTGTCAGTGGGAGGAATAGTGCCCCATCATTGGTATCAGTGGGAGGAATAGTGCCCCATCATTGGTATTAGTGGGAGGAATAGTGTCCCATCATTGGTATCAGTGGGGGGAATAGTGCCCCATCATTGGTATCAGTGGGAGGAATAGTGCCCCATCATTGGTGTCAGTGGGAGGAATAGTGCCCCATCATTGGTGTCAGTGGGAGGAATAGTGCCCCATCATTGGTGTCAGTGGGAGGAATAGTGTCTTGTTTGAGTGGGTAGAATACTGCCCCAAGGGCTGGATGAAGGAAAGCAAAAGAGTGCATCCGGCCTGTGAGCCACAGTTTGTAGATTGTGAAGCTAGGTTACCATTAAATGCTTGGATAAAACCATACAAAAAAAAGGGTGCAATGACGTGTGTGGTGTGATGTGTGTGATGTGATGTGTGTGATGTGATGTGTGTGATGTGTATGTGTGTGGTGTGATGTGTGTGATGTGATGTGTGTGATGTGTATGTGTGTGGTGTGATGTGATGTGTGTGGTGTGATTGTGTGGTGTGTGTGTGTGTGTGTATGATGTGTGTGTGGTGATTGTGTGGTGTGTGTTTGTGTGTGTGTGTGGTCTGATGCGTATGTGTGTGGTGTGTGTATGTGTGTGGTGTGTATGCTGTGGTGTGATGTGTGTGTGGTGTGATGTGTGTGGTTGATTGTGTGATGTGTGTGGTGTGTATGTGTGTGGCGTAATGTGTGTGTGATGTGTGTGGTTGATTGTGTGATGTGTGTGGTGTGATGTGTGTGGTGTAATGTGTGTGTGTATGTATGTGTGTGTGGTGTGATGCGTATGTGTGATGTATGTGTGTGCTGTGGTGTGTATGTGTGTGATGTATGTGTGTGGTGTGATGTGTGTGGTTGATTGTGTGGTGTATGTGTGTATGTATGTGTGTGGTGTGATGCATATGTGTGTGATGTGATGTGTGTGGTTGATTGTGTGATGTGTGTGGATGTGTGTGGTGAAACGTGTGTGGTGTGTGTGCTGTGTATGTGTGTGATGTATGTGTGTGGTGTGATGTATGTGTGTATGTATGTGTGTGTGTGGTGTGATGCGTATGTGTGTGGTATGTGTGTGTATGTGTGTGGTGTGCTGTGGTGTGATGTGTATGTGTGTGATGTATGTGTGTGGTGTGATGTGTGTGGTTGATTGTGTGATGTGTGTGGTGTATGTATGTGTGGTGTGTGTGCTGTGTATGTGTGTGATGTATGTATGTGTGTATGTGGTGTGATGCGTATGTGTGTGGTGTGTGTGTGTATGTGTGTGCTGTGGTGTGAATGTGTGTGATGTATGTGTGTGGTGTGATGTGTGTGGTTGATTGTGTGATGTATGTGGTGTAATGTGTGTGGTGTGTGTGCTGTGTATGTGTGTGATGTGTGTGTGTGTGTGGTGTGATGTGTGTGGTGTGATGTGTGTGGTGTGATGTGTGTGGTTGATTGTGTGATGTGTGTGGTGTATGTATGTATGTACGTGTGTGGTGTAATGTGTGTGGTGTGTGTGGTGTGATGTGTGTGGTGTGATGTGTGTGGTTGATTGTGTGTGGTTGATTGTGTGTATATGTGTGTGGTGTGATGTGTATGTGTGTATGTATGTATGTGTGTATGTATGTGTTTTGTGTGTGTTTTGTGTCTCTAATACAATGCAAAACAGCAACAGATTGCCTTTCAGGCAGATTGGATATCTTTCCATGACTACCCAAGCATAAACATTACAAGAATGTATGACAGGTTTTCAACAACAAGTATGAGCTCAGCCGCTGCTGTTTCTCAGCCTTAGAAATATGCAGACTGATCAGCAGAATAGGATCCCATACGACATGGCAGGTGCCCTCCGCCGAGGAGCATTGCTTTTCTGGCAATGAACATGACTGTAAAGCCGTGTGGCTGGGATTTCCTGCAGGGGTGTAAGCCTCCGTGAAAACAAATATGTAAAACACCTTACAGTCACAGGGGCCTCATAGCCTCCAATGGGCGACCCATTCACCAGGCAGCCGTAATAACGCAGGACATCTGGCAGTGTTTGTTAACCATGTGGGTCCTTTCAATCCTCATCACATGGCTGCAATCGGGGCCCCGCACAGATGTGCTATCTGCTCATGTCACATGCTGCTCCTTGATTGTGATGGAGTATGTAACGTAATATGTAAAAGATTAACTCCTGGGCTCTAATTCATATATAACTGTAGAAGTGTACAGACCAGTAATAACTACATTAGTGATGGATGAGAATGTCCATAAAATGCAAGATATATCACTAGGGGCCGGGGTCTCCAAACATTCCAAACAAAGGGACACTTTACTGTTCGATAGACTTTAGGGGGGCCGGATTGTGGCCAGCGGGGGGGGTAAAAAAAAAGTCTCAGGGCCAACATTAGGGAGAGTAAACAAGGTCTCAGATGTCAGTGGATGGAATAGGGCCCCATCATTGGTGTCAGTGGGAAGAATAGTGCCCCATTACTGGTGTCAGTGGGAGGAATAGTGCCCCATTACCGGTGTCAGTGGGAAGAATAGTGCCCCATCATTGGTGTCAGTGGGAAGAATAGTGCCCCATCATTGGTGTCAGTGGGAAGAATAGTGCCCCATTACTGGTGTCAGTTGGGGGAATTATGCCCCACTTTTGTGGTCAGTGTTAGGAATAGTGCACCAAGGGCCGGATAAAGGCTAGCAAAGGGCCGCAGTATGGAGACCACTGACTGAGGGTATGGTCTTATAGGCCTTTCTATGCTCAGTCTGAGCTTCAGATAAGAAGGACCCCAAAGAAAATGTTTCCTTTACCCCCATCATAATAGAATCTCCCCTATACATCAGAGTCCCCCATCATAATAGAGTCTCCCCTATACATCAGAGACCACCCTCCTCATATCCATAGATTCCCCCCCACCACAGAACAGAATCCGAGACCTCCAACATAATAAAGTCTTCACTATACATCAGAGTCCCCCATCATAATAGAGTCTTCCTTATACATCAGAGACCATCCCCCCCCCCCATCGCCACAGAATCAGAGACCTCCATCATAATAGAGTCTCCCCTATACATCAGAGTATCCCATCATAATAGAGTCTCCCCTATACATTCCCCCATCATAATAGAGTCTCCCTTATACATCAGAGTCCCCCATCATAAAAGAGTCTCCCTTATACATCAGAGACCACCCTCCACAGATTCCCCCCACCACAGAGACCTCCATCATAATAGAGTCTCCTCTATACATCAGAGTCCCCCATCATAATAGAGTCTCCCTTATACATCAGAGACCACCCTCCCCATATCCATAGATTCCCCCCACCACAGAATCCAAGACCTCCAACATAATAGAGTCTCCACTATACATCAGAGTCCCCCATCATAAAAGAGTCTCCTTTATACACCAGAGACCACCCTCCCCATATCCATAGACTCCCCCCCATCACAGAATCAGAGACCTCCATCATAATACAGTCTCCCCTATACATAATAGACCACTCCCCCCCCCCCCCCCCATCTCCATAGATTCCCTCCACAACAGAGTCAGAGGCCCGCATCAAACCTAAGTGCAACATCTCTGCTATACATAAAAGCTCTGTGACACAGCAGAGTCCCCGCCATCATAATAAAGTCTCCCCTATTCATCAGAGCACCCACCCCCCTCATCTCCATAGATTTACCCCACCACAGAGTCAGAGGCCCCCATCAAACCTAAGTGCAACATCCCTGATATACATAAAAGCTCCCCATCACATCAGAGGTCCCCTCATTACATTAGAGGTTCTACCTTCACGTCGGAGTCCCCCCATCATAATAAAGTCTCCCCTTTACATCAGAGAACCACAATCACCATAGATCCCCTCACCACAGAATCAGATGCCCCCATCAAATCAGAGTGTAAAGTCCCTCCTATACTTGAAAGCTCCCCATCACATAAGAGTCACCCCTATACATCAGAGACCTCCCACACACACATCTCCATAGATTCCCCCAACACAGATTGAGAGGCCCTGATCAAATCCAACTGTAACGCCCCGGTTATACATGAAAGCTCCCCATCATATCAGCGGTACCCTAGTCACATCAGAGTCCCTTATCTAATAAAGTCTCCCCTATACATCAAAGACCCCCCATCACCACAGATTCCCCCAATACAGATTCAGAGGCCCTGATCAAATCCAACTGTAACGCCCCGGTTATACACGAAAGCTCCCCATCATATCAGAGGTACCCTCGTCACATCAGATTCCCCCATCCTTCACATCAGAGTCCCTTATCTAATAAAGTCTCCCCTATACATCAAAGACCCCCCCCATCACCATAGATTCCCCCAACACAGATTCAGAGGCCCTGATCAAATCCAACTGTAATGTCCCTGTTATATATGAAAGCTCTTCATCATATTGGAGGTACCCTCATCACATCAGAGTCCCCCAGCCTTTACATCAGAGTTCCCTATCTAATAAAGTCTCCCCTATACATAAAAAAAAAACCATCACCTTAGATCCCCCCCCCCCCACCACAGAATCAGAGACCCCATAAAATCAGAGCATAGAGTCTCTCCTATACATGAAAGCTCCCTATCACACCAGAGTACCCCAATGACAGAGTCCACCATTCACATTAGAGTTTCCCTATTACATCACCATAGAATTCCCCCTCATCCATCTCTGCTCCACGGCAAACTGGATCTTGTTCTCAAGCTATCCTTGGGGGAACCCAGAGGGCACTACAGGGTGCCCTGCAGTGTTGAGAGACACTGACTAAAGCAGGCCATACATTATACAACTTTCTTGTGGTTGCAGGAAAGAAAATTGCTCAATTCCCTGAACGCAGCGCCATTGCGGGGAGCCTTCCCCACCGGCAGAACACAATGATCACCACATGGGCATATAGTTCCGGCAATGATCGAAATAAAAAACCCGACAAGCTGGTTATACTAAAGTCGATCGACGTATCAACTTCGGTACAACCAGCCTTTCCCATAGATCAGGGGTATCAAACTGGAAGTCCTGCAGCTGTTGCGAAACTACATCATGCCTCTGCCTTTGGAAGTCATGATTGTAACTGTCAATCTTGCAATGCCTCATGGGGCTTGTAGTTTGGCAACAGCTGGAGGGCCACCAGTTTGACACCCGTGCCATAGATAGATCAAATCTCGACCGTTCCCTGCTGAATCAGCCAAAATTCGATCCCTCTATGGCCGGCATTAGACATTGAATGTTCAGAAATGGTAAAGAATGGAACTTTGTTGATATCTTCCACTTATATCCAAAATAAAAGGAAAAAAAAAAAAAAACATGTCATGTATGAATATGTCTTGTTCATTACATACAGTGGGGATCGAAAGTTTGGGCACCCCAGCTAAAAATTTGTATTAATGTACATAAAGAAGCCAAGGAAAGATGGAAAGATCTCCAAAAGGCATTAAATTACAGATTAGACATTCTTATAATATGTCAACAAAAGTTAGATTTTATTTCCATCATTTACACTTTCAAAATAACAGAAAACAAAAAAATGGCGTCTGCAAAAGTTTGGGCACCCTGCAGAATTTATAGCATGCACTGCCCCCTTTGCCAAGCTGAGACCTGCCAGTGTCATGGATTGTTCTCAATCATCGTCTGGGAAGACCAGGTGATGTCAATCTCAAAGGTTTTAAATGCCCAGACTCATCTGACCTTGCCCCAACAATCAGCACCATGGGTTCTTCTAAGCAGTTGTCTAGAAAACTGAAACTGAAAATAGTTGACGCTCACAAAGCTGGAGAGGGCTATAAGAAGATAGCAAACCGTTTTCAGATGTCAATATCCTCTGTTCGGAATGTAATTAAGAAATGACAGTCATCAGGAACAGTGGCAGTTAAAGCAAGATCTGGAAGACCAAGAAAAATATCAGACAGAACAGCTCGCAGGATTGTGAGAAAAACAATTCAAAACCCACGTTTGACTGCACGATCCCTCCAGAAAGATCTGGCAGACACTGGAGTTGTGGTACACTATTCCACTATAAAGAGATACTTGTACAAATATGGTCTTCATGGAAGAGTCATCAGAAGAAAACCTCTTCTATGTCCTCACCACAAAAATCATCCTTTGAACTTTGCAAAGGAACATATAGACAAGCCTGATGCATTTTGGAAACAAGTTCTGTGGACCGATGAGGTTAAAACTTAACTTTTTGGCCGGAATGAGCAAAGGTACGTTTGGAGAAGAAGGGGCACAGAATTTAATGAAAAGAACCTCTGTATAACTGTTAAGCATGGGGTTGGATCAATCATGCTTTGGGGTTGTGTTGCAGCCAGTGGCACAGGGAACATCTCACGAGTAGAAGGAAAAATGGATTCAATAAAATTTCAGCAAATCTTGGATGGTAACTTGATGCCATCTGTGAAAAAGCTGAAGTTAAAGAGAGGATGGCTTCTACAAATGGATAATGATCACCATTACAACACACCTCGAAATCCATGGGGGATTACATCAAGAGGCGTAAACTGAAGGTTTTGCCATGGCCTTCACAATCTCCTGACCTCAACATAATTGAAAATCTATGGATAGACCTTAAAAGAGCAGTGCGTGACAGACAGCCCAGAAATCTCAAAGAACTGGAAGACTTTTGTAAGGAAGAATGGGCAAAGATACCTCAAACTAGAATTGAAAGACTCTTGGCTGGCTACAAAAAGCGTTTACAAGCTGTGATACTTGCCAAAGGGGGCAGTACAAGATATTAACTCTGCAGGGTGCCCAAACTTTTGCAGACGCCATTTTTTTGTTTTCTGTTAATTTGAAAGTGTAAATGATGGAAATAAAATCTAACTTTTGTTGACATATTATAAGAATGTCTAATCTGTAATTTGATGCCTTTTGGAGATTTTTCCATCTTTCCTTGGCTTCTTTATGCACATTAATACAAATTTTTAGCTGGGGTGCCCAAACCTTCGATCCCCACTGTACATGAGAAGCAAATAACTGGGAACTATAGGGTATATTTACAGAACCAGAACAATGAAAACTGGCTATCTGGGTAAATGGGTTTAACTACTCCTGAACCAATATATTACAAGATCCAGGGTCCCTGGTGCCAAGTAGAAGTGGCTACTAAATAGTGCCAGGTGGCACCTACATTTTAGGAGTCCATTGTTTCTGGTAATAGATGTTCTCTGGCTATGTAAATGACCACAATACCATAAAACGTATGCATGATAAATACATAACCCCAAAATATAGGAGGGGCATTCCAGTCAACCGGGGACTTTTAATTTTACAGGTATAAAAAGGGATGCTGGTGTGGCGCAGTATTAAGTGGCAAGTGTGTCCTATTACTGATCAGCGGCACACATTTCGTGGGCCAGTCCAGAGACCGGTGATCTAGATGGCAGACAACAGTGTTAGTGCGCATGGAACAGCACGTGGTGATGATGTTTCTTGTGAACGAAGGCGTAAATTCCGCAGATATCTACAGAAGACTTCAAGCACAGGATGGAGATGAGACGCACAACAGCAGTAAGACATTTGAATGGTGTAAACGTTTCAAAGATGGCCGTACGATCCCGACCATGGTGGCTCCCAAGGATGGTATAGTCTGCACAAGTGAATGACATGGGTGCAGATGCTCATTTTAACCCCCCGTTGCCCCAGAAGATCACCACTGTGGGGGTATCTGAGGGGCAGAGGATTTCAACTGGATACAGAAGCCACCAGCAAATGGGACATACTGTTCTGGTGCGGTTTAACAAAAAAAAACACTAAGCTTCAGCTTTATTAAATCTGCATGATGTTTTAAATCCCAACTCCAGAATAAATGTAACCCCCCTCCCCCAGCCCTCCTCCTCCTGACTGTTTGAGGTCTTTCTCCTGACTGTTTGTTTCCTGGTATTGGTTCCTTCTTCTGGATGTTCACATTACTGCCTGTGTGGTGTGGACAATTTCCACTGGCCAGCCAGAAGAGGGGTCCTGTTGGGATCCTGAAGAGAGAGGATGTCCGACCTATGGGAGTGAACGGATTGGCCAGCAGCATTTACATGCAGTTAGCGGTCCCCACAAGAGGAAACAACGTCAGCGAGGGACTTGGATGGGGGGACTCAGATGAGTATTACTGACCTCACCAAGTAAGGAAGAATTTACTCTAAGAAAAATGGGTTAGAAGGGGGTGGGAGGTAGCAATAGACAAATATAAATGTTTTGGGTGGGCTTTAAAGAATATACATGAATTGGACGTAGGCACAATTTTAGCTTTTTTCAGGTATTTACCAAAACATATTCAAGCTATAGTTATATAATGGATCTGGGCTGTAAGTGCGCACTCTCAGGTTTAATTTGAGGGCATGTACATCCACATTGTAGGAAGGGTTTAGGAATTACAGCTCTTAAGAGTAGCCCCCCCCCCCCATTTTAAAGGGACCAAAAGTAATTGGGCAATCGAATCAAAAGCGGTTTCATGGCCAGGTGTGGGCTACTCCATTATTTCTTCATCGATGAAGCAGGTAAAAGGTCTGGAGTTGATTCTAAGTGTGGTATTTCCATTTGGAATCTATTGCTGTGAATCTACATCATGCGTTCAAAGGAGTTGTCCATGCAAGTGAAATAGGCCATTGTAAGGATTCAAAAATTAAACAAATCCATCAGGGAGATGGCAGCAATATTAGGAGTGGCCAAATCAACAGTTTGGTACATTCTGAGGAAAGAAGAATGCACTGGTAAGCTCAGCAACATAGAAAGGCATGGACGTCCACGGAAGATAACAATGATGGATGATCGCAGGATCCTCTCTGTGGTAAAGAAAAACCCATTCATAACATCCAGACAAGTGAACGACACTCTCCAGGAGGTGGGCGTATCATTGTCAAAGTCTACAATCAAGAGAAGACTTTACGAGAGCAAATACAGAGGGTTCACCACAAGGTGCAAACCATTCATAAGCCTGAAGAATAGAAAAGCCAGATTAGACTTTGCCAAAAAAAAATCTAAAAAAGCCAGACCAGTTCTGGAAAAGCATTCTTTGGATGGATGAAACTAAGATTATTCTGTACCAGAATGACGGGAAGAAAAAAGTGTGGAGAAGGCTTGGAACAGCTCATGATCCAAAGCACACAACGTCATCTGTAAAACATGGTGCAGGCAGTGTGATGGCATGGGCATGCATGGCTTCCAGTAGCACTGAGTCATTGGGGTTTATTGATGATGTGACAGAAGACAGAAGCAGCCGGATGAATTCTGCAGTGTTTACAGATATACAGTCAGCCCAGATTCAGCCAAATACAGCAAAGTTGATTGGATGGCTCTTCACAGTACAGATGGACAATGATCCAAAACACTCTGCAAAAGCAACCCAGGAGCTTTTGAAGGAAAAGAAGTGGAATATTCTGCAATGGCTGAGTCAATCACCTGATCTCAACTCAACTGAACATGCATTTCACTGGCTGAAGGCAAAACTAAAAAGGCAGAAAGACCCACAAACAAAGAACAACTGAAGACAGCTGCAGTTAGAGCCTGGCAAAGCATCAGAAAGGAGGAAACCCAGTCTGTGGTAATGTCCATGGGTTCCAGACTTCAGGCAGTCATTGCCAGTAAAGGATTCTCAACAAAATATTAAAAATGAACATTTTATTTATGATTATATTAATTTGTCCAATTACTTTTGAGCCCCTGAAAATGGAGGGACTGTGTATAAAAATGGTTGCAGTTCCTAAAATTTGAACTATGTTCAACCCCTTGAATTAAAGCTGAAAATCTGCACTTCAAATTCATTTGGATTGTTTCGGTTTAATTTATTCTGGTGGTATACAGAGCCAAAAGTATGAAAATTGTGCCTGTGTCCAAATATACATGGACTTAACTGTAGGTGGAGGACTATATTTCCCATTTTTGAATTACTCCATATAAAGCTGCATTCACACTTGTGCAACTTTAAGATTGTGCGATTTTCATTGCGACTTTGGCTTTGACCAAGCATGGCTGTGCTCCACAAAGTCGCACACAAGTCACATGTATATCATTCAGGTGCAACTTTTGAGGGTTTACAATGAAGTCTATGGCCCTCAAGTCACATGAAAGTTGGACCAAAGTTGTGCAGGAACTACTTTCAAGTCACTGCAACTTGAAGTCACACAGATATGAATGGGAAATATGGCGAGAGGGGGCGGACGGACAACTCATGGGGCCCCCGGGCAATAGGGGTCATAAGGCCCCTGTGTCCTTGCCCAAACTCAAAAAAGCCTATGAAAAAGGTACCAGGGGCATCTCATGGGGCCCCCTACTGACCCCGGGCCCTCGGGCAGTGCCCGAGTTTCCAAATGGTCAGTCCGCCCCTGATGGCGAGCGACTTGTCAAGTGACTTTGGGGTCCAAAGTCACATGACAAGTCGCACAAGTGTGAATGGGCTCTAAATCATATTTACTAAGGCACTGGTCTCCACCATTTATTATTAAAAAGATCATATTTACATAGGCATGCACATGTGCTACCGGCTTGCCCTCCTCTTCTGCCAGATGTTTCAGGTTGGAGAGCAGGAGAAGGGACCGGTAAATATGTCATATTCTGGCCCCTTCCTTTTTTGAATGAACACAGTGAGTGATCGGTGCTGATCTCTCTTGTGTTCATTGATAACTGAAGCATAGTAAACTATGTTTACTATGCTTCAGTTTCTGGATGAACAGGAAGCCGCTTAGCCCGCAGCACTTCCCATTCATTCACTATCCAGTGCAGCTGCGGAGAAAGGAACTGGAGAATCACTGTCCTTTCTCTGTCTTAAAAGTGAGACATCAGGAGGTCTGTTTGGACTGCTAATAGCCAAAGACCCCCAACTCCTTTATAAAAAATAAATAAATAAATAATATTGCAAATAATAATAAAATACTGATACTGTCCACTGGTCTACTGACTGGCACCATCCACTGTCCTACTGACACTATCCATATTTTATTACATTTTAAATTGTTTGTTTACATGTATTTATAAGTGTATATATATATACAAACACACATATATGTATGTGTATTTATATATATATACACACACACACACAAACATATATGTGTGTGTGTGTGTGTGTGTATATGTGTGTATATATATATATATATATATATATATATATATATATATATATATATATATGTGTGTGTATATATATATATATATATATGTATGTATGTGTGTATATATATATATATATATATATATACACACACACACATATATATATACATACACACACACGCACGTAATGCAATAGGCTGAGCACACATACATACATACACAGGTAACGCAATAGGCTGCGCACACCTATGATCACAGGTCATGTATGCACTCTTTGATAAGAATTTAAGGTAAACATACACTGTGTATTGTCACAGCTGAGGGCATACTGTGTGAATGGTGTGTATGCAAATGGCCAAATTGTCTCTGAATGGAGCCATCTACATGTCTCTGCTCTATCGGCGTTTTTGAAGCAGCACTTGTCTGGAAGGTGGCTGTCCTGGAAAGGAAATGCTCTTTCATTAGAATTTAGCACCACGGTTTTGATGTATGAAAGTGTCAGCCGGTTGGACTTGAGTTTCCTTCTTGTAACCACAAGACAGATTTGAACCTGTTCTGAAATGCCTGTTCCTATTTTATCTCCAATTTTCATATTAGATAACTCTGTGGTATGTCTTAAGGCCATATTTTTTTTGCCAAATGTTAGTCAAACACAACAGTCAATTACTGCTGGTGTGAACATCTGATCCCAACCCCTTGTCCCATACTTGGAGAGGAATGCGCATATTGATGACATTTAATACCACTGGCAGTAATAGCGTCCTTCCTCCCTTGCGTGATGCACATGACAAGTGAAAAAAATGTTGGAGAGAATTATCTTGACGGTGTTCCAAATTGTCCACCTACTTACACATAATAAAAAAACAAAAAAAGCAAGTGCAAAACCAATATGCACCAACCAATCGTTTCTGAGGACTGCAAGTCCTCATGCACACGGGATGTTTTTACAGCGGCTGTTTTTGGCTTCTAGAGTTTTCTCTACAGTCAGTAAACTCCCCAGTATTATCCTATGTGTCCGTGCACACACAGGCTTTAACCACTTACCGACCGTAGATAGACGAATGACGGCTTCACTGCGGCAGGCCAGTTCTGGGAGGGCGTCATGACGTCCTGCTAGAACGCGCTCTCCTGCACGCCCCTGGGGGCACGCACCTGGCGATCTCCATGATTGCTGTGTCCTACGGACACAGCTGATCACGTGATGTGGTAAAAGGCCAATCACAGCAGCCTTTAACCATGTGATCAGCCGTGCCCAATGACACACTGATCACCGGGAAATGCAAATGTCTGTTATTGGCTGCACTTTCCTCACGCTGTCACGGCAGTTGTCAGAGGAGGGATTGGCACCGATCATCAGGGCACCGATGATCGGTGCCCAGCAGTGCCACCCACCAGTGCTGCCCACATGTACCCATCAGTGCCACCCACCAGTGCCCATCAGTGCAGCCCAGCAGTGCCACCCATCAGTGCAGCCCACCAGTGCCCCCTATCAGTGCCCATCAGTGCAGCCCAGCAGTGCCAACCATCAGTGCCACCCACCAGTGCCCCCTATCAGTGCCCATCAGTGCAGCCCAGCAGTGCCGCCAGTCAGTGCCAAGTAGTGCTGCCAGTCAGTGCCACCCACCAGTGCCCATCAGTGCCACTCACCAGTGCCCATCAGTGCAGCCCAGCAGTGCCACCTATCAGTGCCCAGCAGTGCTGCCAGTCAGTGCCCCCTATCAGTGCCCATCAGTGCAGCCCAGCAGTGCCGCCAGTCAGTGCCCAGTAGTGCTGCCAGTCAGTGCCGTCAGTCAGTACCCATCAGTGCAGTCTCATCAATACACATCAGTGAAGGAGAAGAATTACCT
Organism: Staurois parvus; assembly: GCF_062004578.1. Taxonomy (NCBI): domain Eukaryota; kingdom Metazoa; phylum Chordata; class Amphibia; order Anura; family Ranidae; genus Staurois; species Staurois parvus. The sequence continues at coordinate 1,582,447 of NW_028318641.1, forward strand.
GTTTGCAAACTTTTATAATAGAAACAGAATATAATAGAATAGGGGACACTCCCCGAAAGCTTGTCCTCAAAATTGTTTGTTAGTGCAAATAAAAAAAGTATCACGGACAGTACTCAATAATAGAAACAAAAACATTTTTTTTCAAATTGTTTGCTCTTTTTTTGTTTATAGCGCAAAAAATAAAACACTCAGCGGCGAGTACATACCACCAATAGAAAGCTCTATTTGTGTGAAAAAAAGGCTAAAATTTTCATATGGGTACAGTGTTGCATGACCGCGCAATTGTCATTCAAAGTACAACAGCACTGAAAGCTGAAAATTGGCCTGGGCAGCAAAGGGCTTTAAGTACCCGGTAGGCAAGGGGTTAACAAGCATTTTTTGGCAGGAGCGTATTCTGACTGGAAAAAAAGCCCAGAACTAGTGGGTTTCAAGAGGAGTTTTTTAGCTGTAAAAATGCTCGTACACTGATAAAAGCTGAAAAACGCTAAAAAAAACGCGGCTATCCGGCGTTTATGAGCCTGAAGATTTTGTGGGAGTATAGAGCTTTGCTAAAAAATGCAAACGCTGAAAAAGCTAATGCAAATATGCTAAAAAACACACACAGAAAACTAGAGATGCACCGATTTTTATTTTTGTATACAGTGACTGGCTGTCACTATATGTCGGTGCCGGTTTTTAAATGCAATTGAAAAGTTGTTTTTTTTTCTTCACTATAGCTCAGAGAATCTGCTGTCACTTTCTCCGAGCTAAAAGAAACAAAGTTTCTTTTTAGTTTCTTTCCAGAGCTAAAAGAACGTCTTATTAAATTCTGAGCTATAGTGAAGAAAAAAAAAAGCCGGAAATTGCATTTAAAAACCGGCATTGTCCTATAGTGACAGCCAGTGAGGGAGCCTCTCTGTATACACTGCTACCTCACTGTATACACTGCTCCTCTCCTGTCCCCTCGCGCACACTGCTCCTCTCCTGTCCCCTCCTTCTGCACACTGCTCCCCCCCCCCTACAAAGATGGCCTTTCAATCATATGCCATCACATAGGGGACTATTACCTCCCTACTTCATCCAATCAGAGAATTCTTTCCATTAATTTAGAAAACGAATGGCACCCTGCTATGCGGCTGGCCTCCTATGCGAACAATGTAGCAGGGCAGCTGCTCGGCACGGGATCCAGAGACTAGTGGAGGTCATTGTAGTAGTGGTGGCTATACAGGCGATTTCCAGTTTCTAGAGCCTTTCCACAGGTATAGCATATGAACCATGTAACTATGTAAAATATCCATCATTGGAATTCTTTAATTTTATTTGTTTCCATATTTTCTCCTATTAGAGAATCAACGACAGCCTGAAAAGAGTACAAAATAATAAAAACTATAACTTTTGTACTAATAGTGACTTCGGTAAATGAAAAGGTCAACAAGAAACAAATGATACGTGTTGTTCAGCTTCCGCTAACACCATGACGTAACGCGGAGGGCGGAGCGAACGTAGACGAGGACCAGAAGTGACACGTAAGGAAGTTCACATCAACATTCTGTCATGTTTAACCTCCTCGGCTGTATGATTCTTTCCGATTTTTTGTGCTGAAAGCGGTACCATTTTTTTGCATGGAAATATGTAGTTTTTTATTGTAGGCTGTAATTTTTAGGAATAACTCACTGAAATCTGTCCGAACAAGAGTCTAGTAAACATCCCGGGTAGGATAAAATTTGAAACACAAAATCATAAATTATAATTTAATAAATAATCATAAAAAATAATAATATAATAATAATAAAATTCAATAATATACCGTATTTTCCGGCGTATAAGACGACCCCCTACTTTTCCTGTTAAAATATAGGGTTTGAGCTATACTCGCCGTATAAGACTACCCCTCTTCCAACACACACCAAATAAAAATGAAAAACATCAGATTTGATTTCAATATGGTATGCTATTTCAGTATGGTATTCCAATGATGGGGTGCTATTCCTCCCACTGACACCAATGATGAGGCACTACTCCTCCCACTGACACCAATGATGGGGCACTATTTCATCCACTGACACCAATGATGGGGCACTATTCCTCCCACTGATACCAATGATGGGACACTATTCCTCCCACTGACACCAATGATGGTGCCCCATCATTAGTGTCAGTGTGTGAGGAATAGTGCCCCATCATTAGTCAGTGGGAGGAATAGTGCCCCATCATTAGTCAGTGGGAGGAATAGTGGCCCATCATTGGTATCAGTGGGAGGAATAGTGCCCCATCATTGGTGTCAGTGGGAGGAATAGTGTCCCATCATTGGTGTCAGTGGGAGGAATAGTGCCCCATCATTGGTGTCAGTGGGAGGAATAGTGCTCCATCATTGGTATCAGTGGGAGGAATAGTGTCCCATCACTGGTGTCAGTGGGAGGAATAGTGCTCCATCATTGGTGTCAGTGGGAGGAATAGCGGCCCATCATTGGTATCAGTGGGAGGAATTGTGCCCCATCATTGGTGTCAGTGGGAGGAATAGCGCCCCATCATTGGTATCAGTGGCAGGAATTGCGCCCCATCATTGGTGTCAGTGGGAGGAATAGTGCCCCATCATTGGTATCAGTGGGAGGAATAGTGCCCCATTGTTGGTATCAGTGGGGAGAACAGTGCCTCATCGTTGGTGTCAGTGGGGGAGGAACAGTGCCTCATCGTTGGTGTCAGTGTGGAGGAGGAATAGTGCCCCATCGTTAGTGTCAGTGGGGGAGAGGAGCGGCTGCTCCTTCTTCCAGTGCGGCCACTCGATTTTCGCGGGGCCGCTCGGCTCCGCCTCCTCGCCGGTGATTGGTCGCCTGTGTGCCTTTCCAGTGCTGGCGCCCAATCACCGGTGAGGAGGTGGAGCCGAGCGGCCGCGTGACCATCGAGCGGCCGAACTGAAAGAAGGAGCAGCCGCGCTTCCTGGACCGGATCGTCGTGGGACCGGAGCCAGGTAAGGTACAGCAGCCCCTCTGTCCACCCCTGTACTTAGTGTCCGTTGGAGGAGGAGGGGGGGCCGCGCCGCGCCGCCCCTCGAAAAAGTGCCGCCCTGACACGTCGTATAAGACGTAAGACATAAGTCGTACACGGCGTATAAGACGACCCCCGACTTTTCAGTAGATTTTCAGGGGTTGAAAAGTCGTCTTATACGCCGGAAAATACGGTAATCAAACCAAAAACACTGAAATTTGAAATACAGAGGCAAATTCGCACATCACTGAGCAAAGTCGCAAAATCGTTTTCAGTGTCTGATGAGGAATTTCCCCCACCAATTATTATCACTCAATTCTGCAAGTGGTTCTAATTTACTATCGCTGTTCTCTAGCCGGTCTAAAACCGCTTTTGACGTAAAGGGACGCTTTTTGGACGCCATGGACTTTTCTAAGTTTCCAGGCAGAAAGAACATTCAAAATGTAGGCAGGGCGCCGGACAAAGCAGTAGGGACAAAATATATATGAAATGCATTGAAACAGCAATGACAGCAAAAATAACATTTTTTAAAAATTTCAAATTTCCCGCCGGTTCCAGCGCCCGTACGTCCCGACGTCACAGGGACCGGAACACATAAGCCGGATGCCGGCATTGGCCGGAGGAGATGGCCGGGGACGCTGCAGGGGACACATCACGGGAGCGAAGGACAAGGTAAGTGCTGCAGGGAATCCCTGAGCAACGCTGCATGGTAAGCCCGAGTGTAGCTCGGGGTTACCGCTCTTGGTACTCAAATTTTACCCCGAGCTACACTCGGGAATACCGCTAAGGAGGTTAAATGCAATTTTAAAAGTGTTCTGTTTGTTAGTGCAGTTAATAGATTTTACTACAATTACTGCACTATGGGAGCTTCTCTCTACTAGCTGATAAACGGACGTTCAGGAGCTGTTCTGCGTTTTTTTTCAGCAGCCCCTGAACTCCCCCTAATGTTTTCCTATGTGTCCATGTACACATCTTCCTTTACAGGCTGTTGAGTTTACAGTCGTTTTTTTGAACGCACCAAACTTGTGTTCAGGAGTAGATTTTCTCAGCGATTCAAACGGCAAGTGCTTGTAAACGCGGCTAACCGCGTTTATAAGCGTTTGTGTTTAGAAGCTTTTTTTTTTTTTTTAACTCTTCCATATCCAGATGCTGTCCAAAGCTTTTTTTCATCATCAGAAAAGCATGCAAAGTGTTTTCCATGTATTCAAGTGGACCCGGTACACCAGCGCAGTCAGTTCCATGTTTTGCGTGAAGGAAACAATGGTGGAACGTGCCGCATTATGCTCATGATGGGATCCATAGTGAATTCAACCAGAAAAGACAGGTCATCTCAACACATACTGCTCTCTCTGCTTCTGCTCTCTCTATTTCTCTCAAAATGTCTGAAATAGTTCATTTGTTACTGCTTTTTACTACCTCTCCCACCCTTGGAAACAAAAGATATGTTAATGACCATTCACACCTCAGACCTCTCCCACCCTTGGAAACAAAAGATATGTCAGTGACCATTCACACCTCAAATTCCCCATGAAGACCCCCTGCCAGGTGGCCTTAATGACTCCCTCCACCAGACACCTCTCCCACCCTTGGAAACAAAAGAAATGTTAATGAGCAACTCACACCTAAGCTAATCTCAACACATCCTGCTGTCTCTGCTTCTACTCTCTGTATTTCTCTGAAACAGTCTGAAATAGTTAATAATTTACCACTTTTCAGTGTATTCTGGGCATTTTGGAAGGTCTCCTGTGCTTATCTTTAAAAAACGCTTCTAAACGCAAACGCTCATAAACGCGGTATGCAAACGTGGCTAAACATTATTTTTTTTTTACGTTTTCCAGCAGTCAGTTTCTATCGTTTAGAAGGGTTTTCCAAATCTCCCGTGTACATGGAGCCTTAGTATAAAATTTGATATAATTTTCTTGCACGCCCCATCCAGTGATTTTGTGGGATATTGCTCATTCTTTAGCTACAAAACCCTTTCTTTTTTTTTTTAGCCCGTGTACATGGAGCCTAAGGCAGGGGCGTCAAACTGGTGGCCCTCCAGCTGTTGCAAACTACAAGTCCCATCATGCCTCTGCCTTTGGGAGTCATGCTTACAACTGTCAATTTTGCAAGGTATCATGGGATTTGTAGTTTGGCAACAGCTGGAGGGCCACCAGTTTGACACCCGTGTGCTCTAATTAAAGCAATGGGCCACATAAATATGTACAAGATTTAAAAGGGACCGAACCCTTTGTTCCCTGGAGCCATTATCATTCTCAGCAAGGGGGGGACCCTAGTGGTCAGGAGGCCTGGAATACCTCGGCTATGTATATCCATGAGATTTACTATCACTGATATACTTACAGGTGCACACTCGGTACTAGGATTTATCAACACTGAAGATAATCACTGTCATTGATCTCAACAAGGCGGGAGTTTAAAGAAAGACTGTTTACTTCCACAATATATTATGTTTTTTGATCAAATGAAATATGGGTATGATGTTATGTATTTGAGCATGCATGTATTCGTTTATGATTTGGGAGCACACATTGATTGACACACTACTTAAAGCCGATCTCCACCCAAAAGGAGAAGCTCCACTTGTCTGCCTCTTCCCCCCCTCCACTGCCACATATGGGGGGTGGAGACGGGCACCTGGTTTTGACAGGTACCCCTCCCACTTCTGGCTCAGTTTGCTGTGGCGAACTTACCTGGAAGTACGGCCTCCCTTCTTCCCCTGCAGCCTTCTGGGACACTTCACAGGATCACATGCGCAGTGGGAAACTGGCTGTGAAGCTGTAAGGCTTCGCTGCTGCTTTCCCTCAGTCAAGATGGCAGCACCCGATAGCCGATTGAAGAACTGGCTCGGGTGAGGACACCGCTGGATGCCTGGATGGGTAAGTAGGCTAATATTAAAAGTCAGCAGCTGATGACTTTTAATTTTATATTTTGGGGGGGGGGGGGGGGGGGAGAGAACAACTCCTTGTTAACACCTTCCCGCCCGGCCTATAGAAGATTGACGGCTGGGCGGGACACTCGCCGTTGTGACTTGTGTCATGTGACGTACTGTCAAAACGAGCCGCACAGCAGCGCAATCTGTAACCGACTGACAATGACATATCACTACATTGGCCCGTTGCCAGTGTCATGTGACCGCTGTGTCCAAACACAGCAGATCACATCAATTGTATACAATGGATGGCTTCCTGTCATGCCATCCATTGTATACAATTATGTTGTTAGCTGTGACTGGTCAAAGCAGGCACATGATACAGACAGGGCTAATCAGATCCCATCTGTATCATGTGATCAACTTTGCCCAATCACAGCTAATCACAACAAAAGACTGAATGAATCAGTTTCATTCAGTAACAATGATTGCAAATATCAATGAAATACATCGGCATTAGCAATCTTGTTAAAAAAAATCCTGATCACTAGTTCAATGTTACTATGGTAACATCGTATTGCTTTGGTCAGGGTGTGCTGAAAAATAAAATAGTAAAAAAAGAAAAAATTTAATAAAAAAATAAAAAAAATAATAGAAACATTTAAAAAAAAATACAAATTCAATCATTATTATTATTTTCACCAAAGAAATGTAGCAGAATACATTTTGCCCTAAATTTATGAAGAAATGTTATTTATTTGCTAAATTTTATAACAGAAACAAAGAAAAGTGCATCTTTTTTTCAAAAGTTTCAGGTGTTTTTTGTTGTATTTAGCAAAAAAAAAAACTCAGTGGTGATTAAACACCACCAAAAGAAAACTCTATTTGTGTTAAAAAAATGATGAAAATTTCATATGGGTTCAGTGTTGCATGACTGTGCAATTGTCATTCAAGTACGACAACGCTGAAAGCTCATAATTGGCCTGGGCAGGAAGAGGGGTATAACCTCCCGGTATTGAAGTGGTTATACAGCAGCGTAACACAATTTTTTTTTTAGCTCATAAGGCCCCAAGGTACATGGGATGTTTCTGAACGGTGGAAACTGACTGCTGGAAAACGTACGTTAAAAAACGTCTGATTAGCTGCGTTTGCATAACGCGTTTATGTGCGTTTGCGTTTAGAAGCATTTTTTAAAGATAAGCACAGGAGAACCTCCCAAATGCCCAAAATGCACTGAATAGTGGTAAATTAACTATTTCAGACTGTTTCAGAGAAATACAGAGAGTAGAAGCAGAGACAGCAGTATGTGTTGAGATTAGCTTAGGTGTGAGTTGCTCATTAGCATTTCTTTTGTTTCCAAGGGTGGGGAAGGTGTCTGGTGGAGGGAGTCATTAAGGCCACCTGGCAGGGGGTCTGCATGAGGAATCTGAGGTGTGAATGTCATTAACATATCTTTTGTTTCCAAGGGTGGGAGAGGTCTAAGGTGAATTGGTCATTACAATGTGTGACAAGCTTGGTAGGAACATCCTGTGTTCAGTGTTTTGTCCATCTGACTACCTTGAAAACGCTTTCTGTTCATTTGTCATGATTATTATTATTATTATTATACAGGATTTATGGCACCAACAGTTTGCTCAGCGCTTTACAATATAACGGGAGACAATACAGCAACAATACAGTTCAATACAAGAGGGATAGGAGGGCCCTGATCCTGGGAGCTTACAATCTAGGAGGGAGGGGCTAGTGGTACAAAAGGTAATAACTGTGGGGGATGGACTGGTTGGAAGAGTAGAAAATTCCATTATTAGCTGAGGGCAGGATAGGCTTCCCTGAAGAGAGAGGTTTTCAGAGATCACCTAAAAGTGAGCAGAGTAGGCGATAGTCTGATAAATTGGGGTAGAGAGTTCCAGAGGATGGGGGAAGTTCTGGAAAAGTCCTGGAGACGAGCATGGGAGGAGAAAAGGGAGCTAGAGAGCAGGAGGTCTTGCGAGGAGCGGAGAAGACGGTTTGGGTGATATTTAGAGACATAGAGTTATAAATGGCTTTATATGTTATTATTTTGAATTTTATCCGTTGGGCAATGGGAAGCCAGTGGAGGGAATGGCAGAGAGGGGTGGAGGACACTGAGTGGAGGCCAGTGGAGGGATTGGCAGAGAGGGGTGGAGGACACTGAGTGGAGGTCAGTGGAGGGATTGGCAGAGAGGGGTGGAGGACACTGAGTGGAGGCCAGTGGAGGGATTGGCAGAGAGGGGTGGAGGACACTGAGTGGAGGTCAGTGGAGGGATTGGCAGAGAGGGGTGGAGGCCAGTGGAGGGATTGGCAGAGAGGGGTGGAGGACACCGAGTGGAGGCCAGTAGAGGGATTGGCAGAGAGGGGTGGAGGACACTGAGTGGAGATCAGTGGAGGGATTGGCAGAGAGGGGTGGAGGACACTGAGTGGAGGTCAGTGGAGGGATTGGCAGAGAGGGGTGGAGGACACTGAGTGGAAGCCAGTGGAGGGATTGGCAGAGAGGGGTGGAGGACACTGAGTGGAGGTCAGTGGAGGGATTGGCAGAGAGGGGTGGAAGACACTGAGTGGAGGCCAGTGGAGGGATTGGCAGAGAGGGGTGGAGGACACTGAGTGGAGGTCAGTGGAGGGATTGGCATAGAGGGGTGGAGGACACTGAGCGGAGGTCAGTGGAGGGATTGGCATAGAGGGGTGGAGGACACTGAGCGGAGGTCAGTGGAGGGATTGGCAGAGAGGGGTGGAGGACACTGAGTGGAGGTCAGTGGAGGGATTGGCAGAGAGGGGTGGAGGACACTGAGTGGAGGTCAGTGGAGGGATTGGCAGAGAGGGGTGGAGGACACTGAGCGGAGGTCAGTGGAGGGATTGGCAGAGAGGGGTGGAGGACACTGAGTGGAGGTCAGTGGAGGGATTGGCAGAGAGGGGTGGTAGATACAGAACGGTTAGTAAGGTGGATAAGTCTGGCAGCATGATGAAAAAAGGCTCTGGACAGCATCGGGAACTGTAAGAGTTAAAAAAAAATTTAAATGCAAACGCGATAAACGTGCTTCACCGCGTTTACAAGCGTTTTGCATTTGAAACGCAAATAAAATCAACTGCTGAACGCAAGTTTTCTGCATTTAAAAATACAACTGTAAACTCAACTGCCTGTAAACGACTCTGTGTAGATGGACACATAGGAAAACATTAGGGTGAGTTCAGGGGCTGCTGAAAAAACCGCTGAACAGTTCCTAAACGTGAGTTTATCAGCTGCAGTGTACAAGAGCCCTAAGAGTATAAATACAGGCTAAACTACGATGAAAGAGTTAAAAAAACCATTTTTTGTTGATCCTGTAGAAAACAGCTGAGTGCATGGAAATGTATTAATAATGGCCCGCTGGTTTTTATAGAGAACAAATGACCCCGGGCTTATTATCCCATGTTATTCCCAACACTGTGATCTTATCCAAGCTGTTTATCATTTTGTGGCCTCTATATAAAGCAGTCTTTTCTAAACCTGACTCTCTGTTCTTCAAAGGAATCTCATTTCACTGGTCAGTACTCGATCTTCATCACGGAGACATCCAGTGTCTTGCCAACACTTAGGGAAAGATTTATATTCCCTCATTAAATCAAAGTTATGAAGATCTAATGCTAAAAAGGCAGAGTGCTTTGAACGGCGCTGGCATGCTGCAAGCTAAGTGACGTTCTTCGTTTAATGGCTTGCATAACCTCTACAAACTCCCAAGCTGAAGAACCTAATCCCTCTCCCGCCTGTGAGACATGTATGCCTGGTCTCCTAGTAATACGGTGATTGGTGCTTAGTGACCTGCAATCTGCATCAGGGCATCAAAGCAAAGTGAAGAAAAGGGGCTTACGTCTGAATAGCAATCGCTAGGACTGTGGAAGAAACATTAGTGCGGGTCTTACAGAGCCGGTCCAAAGCTGGCATACACGTATAAAACGTAAAAGATACGGGAATCCCTACGCTGGGCTATTGTTTTATGACAGCCAGTGCTGGCTGTCATGATACCCAGAGGCGGACTGACCATTTGAGCACTCGGGCACTGCCCGAGGGCCCGGGGTCAGTAGGGGGCCCCAGGAAATGCCCCTGGTACCTTTTTTATAGGCTTTTTTGAGTGTGGGCAAGGACACAGGGGCCCCATGATCCCCTATTGCCCGGGGGCCCCATGAGTTGTCAGTCCGCCCCTGATGATACCCGAACAGTGTCTGGATGCAGATGCTGTTTAGCCAATGATTTTTCAACAGGCTCCTTTGAAAAAAGTTGAACAATCAACTTTTGCTGAATAAAGTGGTGCTGGCGGGACCGTACACTGCTTGAATCTCAGGTAATCCCGCAGGAATTGGTGGAAATTTGAGCAATGTATGGTCGCATTGAGACAGCAATTTGTTTTAAAGAAACTGTGATGGTTAAAATTAGGGATGCACAGATATATCGGGCGCCGAAAATTATCAGTGGAAAATAGGGTTACTGATGTCTGCTGATAGAAAAAAAAAAAGAAGGTGCCGATAAAGATAATTGACTTCAATGCAAAACGCATCCCATTGATTTCACTGAAAAAGTTGCCTCCTGCTGACTCCAATGCAAAATCGCGCCCCGCTGACTCCAATGCAAAATCGCGCCCCGCTGACTCCAAGGCAAAATCGCGCCCCGCTGACTCCAAGGCAAAATCGCTCCCCGCTGACTCCAAGGCAAAATCGCGCCCGCTGACTCCACTGCAAAATCGCGCCCCGCTGACTCCACTGCAAAATCGCGCCCCGCTGACTCCACTGCAAAATCGCGCCCCGCTGACTCCACTGCAAAATCGCGCCCCGCTGACTCCACTGCAAAATCGCGCCCCGCTGACTCCACTGCAAAATCGCGCCTCGCTGACTCCACTGCAAAATCGCGCCCCGCTGACTCCAAGGCAAAATCGCGCCCCGCTGACTCCAAGGCAAAATCGCGCCCCGCTGACTTCAATGCAAAATCGCGCCCCGCTGACTTCAATGCAAAAATCGCGTCCCGCTGACTTCAATGCAAAATCACGTCCAATTGATTTCATTGACTCAGCGGCTAGACTCATCCACCTCACCAACCGCTCCACATCTGCCTCCCCCCTCTGCCAATCCCTTCATTGGCTCCCGATTGCCCAACGCATCAAGTTCAAACTGCTAACTCTGACCTACAAAGCCATTCACAACGCTGCCCCGAACTACATAACTGGCCTGATACCCAAATACTACCCTACCCGTGCCCTCCGCTCCTCACAGGACCTCCTACTCTCTAGCTCCCTGGTCTCCTCCTCCCACGCCCGATTGCAGGACTTCTCTAGGACTTCCCCCCATCCTCTGGAACTCCCTACCCCAATCCATCAGACTGTCACCTACCCTCCTCACCTTCAGGCACACCCTGAAAACCCTCCTCTTCAGGGAAGCCTACCCCAACCTCACCTAACAGCCGACCTCACCTAACAACTAACCTCCTCCACTCCTCCCACCACTCCATCCCCCACAGCCATCTCCTCCTGTACCACCTTCCCCTCCCTCCTAGATTGTAAGCTCGAAAGAGCAGAGCCCTCGAACCCCTTGTGTATTGTATTGTTACTGTCTTGTCTCATGTTCTGTCCCCCTTGCTACTGTACAGCTCTGAGCATACCCTTGGGCGCTATATAAATACTGTATAATAATTGAAAAAAATTGCGTCCCATTGACATCATTGCAAAATCTCTTCCCACTGACGTCAATGCAAAATCGCTTCCCATTGATGTCAATGCAAAATCGCTTCCCATTGATGTCAATGCAAAATCGCTTCCCATTGATGTCAATGCAAAATCGCTTCCCATTGACGTCAATGCAAAATCGTGTCCCACTGACTTCACTGCAAAACCGCTCCCTATTGACGTCAATGCAAAACCGCTCCCTATTGACGTCAATGCAAAAACACCTCTAAGTTTTTACATTTTATATATATTTCACTTTCTGTCCAATTTTTGTGCGTTACTTTCAATAAAAGTTATTTCATGTTACTGATGGTATTTTTAAAATTCATATTCATTTAAATTCATGATATTAAGTCGAATATAATATAATTATATATAAAAAATATAAAAAAAAAAAAAACTGTTTCAGTTTTGGTTTTCCGCTCAGCGCATCCTGAATTTTTGGTTTCAGTCCAGAATGTTTGTCTTGGTGCACCACTAGGCTAAGTCAAAGTGCTTACAGACTTGTGTCCTCTGCAGTGCCCAGCGGTTCCCGCTCCGGACCCCTACATAGCCACACTGACTGTGTTGATGGGGCAATCAAGCTATTTTTTTTGCCTTCCAGCCATGGTGGTGGAAGGAAAGAAGATGATTTTTGTTTAAATTTTTGGGGTTCATTTGATTTTCTAATGGTTATTGTAATCAAATTGGCGTTTTGACTGCAGTGACCAGAAAATTTGAAGCAGCATTTTTCTTGAATTCATTTCTAACAGTAATAAAATATTGTAGCTGCTGACTTCTATTATAAGGATATGCCAATCAGTGATCACATAAATAGTAAGCAAGATGTCACTTGTGACATCATTGCTTACTACATGTGAAATCTGTGAATGATCACAGAGGTCACATGGTACAAGGCTATTCACAACAGTATTTCTCAATGGCTACAATAATGCAGCCAGAAAAGAAGAAGAAATGATTGCTTTTACAGCCTTTATGAGTGTAAAAGTAATCAGGGTAAAGAAAAAAAAATTCATCACCCCCCACAAGTAGTACAGTGTCACCATATCACTATGGTGACACTGTACTGCTAGGGTCTCAGTATTTAAAAAAAAATACAAAAAAAACCCATAAATAATATAAAAAAAATAAAATGTAAGAAAAAGAATTTAGAAAAATTATAATTTTTGGTTATAAACTAATTTGGGTTATTTTTTTTTACTAAAAAGATAATTGAATACATTTTGGTCAAGATTTATGAAGAAAGATTATTTATTGCAAAATTTTATAAGAAAATCACTTTTTTTCAAAATGTTTGGACTTTTTCATTTATATAGCAAAAAAAAATTTAAATCTCAGTGCTGTGCAGAGAAATACACAGCAGCATGTTACTGCTGGAAGGAGAGAGACTTGTGTTTACACACAGGTCTCTCCCGTCACTGTTTCACAGCGACGGGTGCCAGTGGGCAATCTCCAGCCGGGACTCGGTGAACGACATCTGTAGACGCCAATGGCTGCACGCGCGCCCCCTACCCAGAGATGCAAATCGCACATATATATATATACACAATTTTGCACAGCCCTGCTGCCCTGTAGCAGTATTTCTGCTATAGGGCAGCAGGGAACCAGTGTAAAAGCACAAAAGACTGGGTGATCACATGTAGTTACTTACTTCGCACTTCCTGTAGGAAATCCAGGCAAGGTCGGCTAGTTCCAGAGATACTTAATGATACAGCTAGAGGGGTCTGTCCTTCATAGTTCCTAGTGTTCGTGTCGGCCCCATAATTGTACAACATACGGGCGCAAAGGACATCATCCCGCAGAGCCGAAAGGTGAAGAGGTGTCTGCCCATCTTCTAGCCTCCCCAAGTTCGTATCAGCCCCTCTTTGCAAAAACATGCGACAATATGAATGGTTACTTTTGATCACAGCATAGCGTAGCAGAAACCCGTTTTGAATATCAATGTTGGCGTTGTGGTCCAGGAGAATTTTGACGCAGCTGGATCTCTCTCGGATGATGGCGAGCTGCAGGGGAGTGGTGCCCTTGTCACTAAGCGGATCAACCTCAGCTTTAAACTCCAACAGTAACCTGACAAAAGAATCTCTTCCATAGTGGGCAGCCACATGTAGCGGTGTCCAACCATCATTGCTCTTGGCATTAATGATGTCACTGCGATATTCCGATTCCAACATCAGGCGTGCGATTCGAGCCCTTCCATGCATGGCAGCATAGTGTAATGCTGTAAAGCCCCCTATCAAGTCCTTTACTGTAGGATCCGCTGAATAGAAAAAGAAAGACAACAAAAAAGTGATTACAGAAAATCTTTTAGTACACACTTGGCAAATATTTGTTTGATATAAAACTGAATCCAGGGCCACTCATCCACATGTGCATACAGCCGCGTTGTCTGTCAACCTGTCACTGACTTGTACAGGCGGCTGCTCTGTATACTGTACAGCTAGCTCCCTGTGGCTGTGTGGATGAGGCCTTGATTTCAATAACTGAAACATGTTTACAAAATTATTTACCAGCAGTTAACCAAGTGCTTATCTGGAAATTATACACCAATATACACGAAGGAAGCCAGTACTGAAAGACATATTTAAAGTGGTAGTAATGTCAAAAATGTAAAAATCCATCAGTGGTAATGCGATCTGAGCTGCGCATGCGCGGCTCAGATCACATTAACGCCAGCTATGCGTGCTGCAGCGATTTGACTCCTGTGAACATGCACAGGAGTGACGTCACCTGAGGCCTGGCCAATCAAGTGGCTGAAGATGAGGAACCCTGAAGCAATAGTGGGCGGACATGGAAGCCACTAGGGAGAGCCATGACAGCGCAGCGCTGCAGGATTCCCTTTGCAGATAAGTCTGTAATGATGTGTTCGTATACAGTGCACACTAGTACATTAAGAATAAAAGCAAACAAGGGCGCACTCTCATCGTGCATTAACATGGTACACCGTGTATTTATTGAAAAAAACATATAGATATATATGTCAGGACAGGGGCCGAGGAACGGACAGGCAGGCCTAACAATGTAACGCACTAGCTGACGACAACCACTACCCACAGACCGAAGTCCCTCAGGGCGCGGAGTCTAAGTCCCAGGCTGCCCTTCACCAGGGCCCCTGATGGTGGGGATGGACTTGACGCAGCCAGGAACCAGGTCGCGGCCCCCGAGACACCTCAGCTGCGGTAATGGCCGCCGCCAATGGCGTGTAGCTGGTGGAAGAGACAAAAGAGTAGTCAGACAAGCCGGGTCAACAACAACAGGACAAAACAGTACAGGACAGCAGACGAGAATCACAGGTCACGAGCCGGGTTCAGCAACAGAGGGTCAGATCAAGGGAGAATACAAAGAATAGTCAAGTCACAAGCCGAATCAGATACCAGGAGAGTCACGAGAGTCAGAACAGAGTAATAGCAACACAAAGACACAAGACACAAGTGCAAAGAGCATGTGCGGGCCACAGGCTTATATGTCATCAGCCACACCCCTCTGGGGGATGGACCACAGAGACCTGAAGGCATAAAAGGATTCCCATCATGCACAGCAGAATCCAAGATGGACGCCAGCACATGGAGTAACATAACCTCAGGGAAAAGGTAGGACCTTGACAATATACTCACAAACCAAAAGAGAATAAAAACAGAGCAGGTAGTCCGCAATATCAGTCCAATGGAATACTGTGCCCTTAACTGGGATAGGCTGACGCGTTTCGGGAGACGAACTCCCTTCTTCAGAGCTGAAATGTAAACCTGCTGATCCAACATATATGTGCCAAAGAATGCTAAAGAGGTCAAACCCCCCCCCCCCCCCCCCCCCCGCACATGTGACGGCCCAATCGAAAAGAGCCAATCAACTCCACCTCCAGCAACAAACAAAAAAAAAAACACAACACAGCAAAAAAAAATATTTAAATTATATAAATATAGTGTATTGGTAATCAATAATAATTGGCAATGCCACATCAATAAATGAGTGAACTATACTCATATATAGTGCCAGGATATGCATGAATCAATGACCTGTGCAATGGGACACGTATCAAAGGTGGCAATCTACTGCATGAGGAACACAAGGTAGTATATAGTAGTTAATTATTAAATAACAGATGTGTGCCCCCATAGATGTGAGAACCAGCGTGGCTTCTGTACTGCTAAACTGAAAAAATGCAATGGCAATGCTTAATGAAATGGAATAAAATAATATAATATTGGGCTGTCATGTTTGCGGGGGGGGGTCTCTGATAATGTACTACTATGCGGTGCATACTAGTACATTATGTCTTCAACCTGCAGGGGGGGGGGGGGGCACTTTTTTAGTCTCTTAATGAGACTTTACTACCACTTTAAACCTGCCTGAGGACCATGTTTCAAACTTTACTTAGGTAACTATCCTACTGCTTTAAAGTGCTTGTAAACCTTTGAAATTAAAAATGAACAAAGCACATCCTTCTACAGTGTGTGATTTGTCTGCTGTCTCCTTCCTCTGCTATGTGCACGAGTCAGTTCTGACAGGTTATGCCCGTGATTGATAGCCTCAGCTGTGCAGGTTTCCCTATGAGACTTTGAAGGGGGGGGGGTGTCCATTCCCTCCACTCAGGTCTCAGATTACACTCAGCTCCTTGCTCTATGATGTGCAGTGTGTGACATCAGATCCCTGCCTGCTGATCAGAAATGCTGTGCCAACTGTAAACTTTGAATGGCTATGGATAAAAGAAGGCTGCAAATAAACAGGTACAACTAATGTAGAAGGATTTGTTTCATCACCTGAGGCCAGCCACTTCAGTGGATATATGTAAGGGTTTGCAACCACTTTATGTGCCATTGCTGACCCCTGCTTATAGGGCTGATGTCACATGGGTGATTGTACAGCTGGGGACACATCACTGGCAGCAGAATCACCTAAGAGAGGCTTCCACTTACTTCTATGGAATTGCTCCCCTGCTGGCCAGAAATGCCTATAAAATATAACTAGAAGCTAAACTTTTTTTTTTAGTTTTGGATCAAGTGGAGATGGATTAGAAAACCTAATAGGTCTTGTCTGCTGTCTGTGCCCCTGTTAGGGATATTCCCCCTATTTGTCCTGTTTATCACAATCTTCAAAAGTAAAAGTAAAGAAAAACCCCTAAATTTTGGGTTGTCCTCTGAAAAGTAATAGAGGGAGAATTTTCCAATGGAGACACTAGTTCTGTTGATCTGGGGGTCCCCAAAGAACTCCTTTAACCACTTTCCTACCGGGCACTTACACTCCCTTCCTGCCCAGGCCAATTTTCAGCTTTAAGCACTGTCACACTTTGAATGACAATTGCGCGGTCATGCAACATTGTACCCATATGAAATTTTTATATTTTTTTGAGACAGATAGAGCTTTCTTTTGGTGGTATTTAATCACCTCTGGGTTTTCTATTTATTGCTAAACAAACCAAAAACAACTGAAAATTTTGAAAAAAAAATGTTTTCTCTTAGTTTTTGTTATAACATTTTGTAAATAAGTGATTTTTCTCCTTCACTGATGTGCGCTAATGAAGCTGCAGTGATGGGCACTGATGAGGAGGCACTGGTAGGTGGCACTGATGGGCATTGACCGGTATCACTGATGGGCACTGAAAGGCAGCACTCATGGCACTGATAGGCGGCACTGAAAAGCAGCTCAGATGGGCACTGATAGGTGGCACTGACTGGCACTATTAGGCAGCACAGATAGGCAGCACTGATAGGCAGCACTGACTGGCACTGATTGGCAGCACTGATAGGTAGCACTGACTGGCATTGATAGGTAACACTGAAAGGCAGCTCAAATGATATGTGGCATTGATGGGCACCGGCAGCTGGCGCTGATGGACACTGACAGGTGGCACTGCTGGGGCTACACTGATGATCAGTGCCCTGATCAGTGCGCATGTCCCCTCCGAGGAATGCCGATTCCTGGCTCTTGTCTCCTCTTGAGCTGTCAGCATGACAGCTTGTGAGGAGAGAAATGCCAATAACCGGCATTTCCCTATTTACATGTGATCAGCTGTGGTTGGACACAGCTGATCACATGACCGAGCCGTCATCTTTGGCTCTTTCCATTGATCGGTGATCTGCTGTGTCCAAGGGACACAGCGCACCACCGATCGCCAAGCTGCGCGCTCCTGGAGCCGCACACGCACGGTTAGAGTGGGAGGACGTCATATGACGTCCTCCCAGAACGAGAGAACCGCCTTGCGCCCGTCATTTCCTTATATGGCGGGTGGGAGGCGGTTAATTTTCAGGGATTATCTTTTCCCATTTTGGCTATGGGACAGGAAGTGAAGGTGAATCTCCCCAATTGGAGACAAATGGCAAAAAATATCCCTCCCTTACTCTATCCAAAATGAAAATAAAATGTTTTGCCTATAGCTCTACTTTTAAATTTGCTTTACCGGTTAAGGAACAACACATTGCTGGTCTGGGAGCAACTACAGAAAAAAGGTAAGTGGTCATTATTGATTCTGTGAAATGACTTAAGTCTTGAACAAGTATGCAGGCTGGGAGTTCCTAATTCAGCAACCGTATGCTTGCTCTGGGTCCGTGACTCAATGAAAGCCAGGGACTATCAGACAACTAGCATTTTCAAAAGGAGGTCGGCAATGGCACCCTAGATCAGTGGTGGGCAACCTTTTTTTTCAACTGAGCCAAATCTCGCCAAAACCACGATTGAAATTTATTTTGAGAGCCACATTTTTAAAACTGAAAATACATCCCCCATATAGTAATTCATCCCCCATATAGTAATTCATCCCCCATAGTAATTCATCCCCCATATAGTAATTCATCCCCCATAGTAATTCATCCCCCATATAGTAATTCATCCCCCATAGTAATTCATCCCCCATATAGTAATTCATCCCCCATATAGTAATTCATCCCCCATATAATAATTCATCCCCCATATAGTAATTCATCCCCCATAGTAATACATCCCCCATATAGTAATTCATCCCCCATATAGTAATTCATCCCCCATATAGTAATACATCCCCCAAGTAGTAATACATCCCCCATATAGTAATTCATCCCCCATATAGTAATTCATCCCCCATATAGTAATTCATCCCCCATATAGTAATTCATCCCCCATATAGTAATTCATCCCCCATATAGTAATTCATCCCCCATATAGTAATTCATCCCCCATATAGTAATTCATCCCCCCTATAGTAAT
Source organism: Staurois parvus (assembly GCF_062004578.1). Lineage (NCBI taxonomy): Eukaryota > Metazoa > Chordata > Amphibia > Anura > Ranidae > Staurois > Staurois parvus. The sequence goes on from NW_028318641.1 coordinate 1,601,161, forward strand.
TCATTCCCCATATTGTGTCAATTCACTTACCTTTGCTCCGCGCGTTCCTCTCGCCGTGTTCCCGCGCCGTTCCGGTCTTCAGGGTGGACTGTGAGAGGAGAGGAGTTCGTCACGCTGCCCCGCCTACATCCTGACAGCCAATGTTTGCCACGCTCCGCGGGCCGGATTAAAAGGTCGGCCGGGCTGAGTCCTGACTTTTGGGGCGGCCGCCCGAGAGGAGGGAGGGGAGCGGGCGCCCGGCACACAGAAGAGCCGCATTAAAGTGTGTAAAGAGCCGCATGTGGCTCGCGAGCCGCGGCTTGCCGACCACTGTACTAGATACATCTTGGAGTAAGGGAATCCAAACCAAATTTTTGTTGTTGTTCTGGCAGGGAAGGGTTCAGAACCTCAGTCAGTTGTTTATTGTTTTATAACATATGGAAGAAAAAAACTGGTTGGACAAGATGCTCAAAGATGGCTCAGTCTGACTCTATTTTGTTCCAAAAAAGGGACAGGAAATTATCATCCCACTGCCAGAATACACCGCTGTACACTGTAGCCAAGGCTACATGCAACTGATACAGCATGCTCACCATGCGCAACTGTTAGTGCAAGAAATAGTTTGGGCCATCTTGGCCCAAATAGACTATTTACAGGTAAATTTAGGCTACGATCACCGCTACAGTTCTCACTGGCCTTGATCTCTGGTGTGAATGTAAGGTGGCGTTAGGCTTTAAAGTGGTTGTAAACCTCAGACATTAAACATGAACACAGCATATCCTTCTATAGTGTGTACTTGGCGCAATCCAGAGCACTAAGAGACAGCGCTGAGCAAACTTTTTAGCGCTATATAAATACTGTATAATAATATAATAATAATAATAATTTCTGTCTGCTGCCATGGTCTTCTGCTATCTGCAGTCGCTTCTAAAAAGTTTTCCTGAAACAAAGAGAAAAAAGTTGACAGGAAAGGGAGCTCCTGCACACAGTTTTTGATTGGCAGCCTCAGCTCTGTTTCTCTGTGTTTTGTGAAGGGGGTGTGTCCCTCCAATCAGCTCTCAGAGCTCTCCTCACCGAGTGTACCTTCATCCCAAGCATGGCACCACCTGCCTGGAGTTTGTATGTTCTCCCTGTGACTGAGTGGGTTTCCTCCGGGTACCCCAGTTTCCTCCCACACTCCAAAGACATGCTGGTAGGTGAATTGGCTCCTGTCTAAAGTGGCCCTAGTATGTGTATGTATGAATGTGAGTTAGGGACCTTAGATTGTACGCCCCTTGAGGGTTAGGGACTGATGTGAATGTACAATATATATGTAAAGTGCTGCGTAAATTGACGGCGCTATACAAGTACCTGAAATAAATAAATCTCCCCAGAGCTGAGAGATCCTGTGTAAATTCTGTACTTTGAATGCATTCAGTGAACAAACGACCACAGATAAACAGGTACAACTTATGTAAGAGGATTTGTATCATCTCTGTGTATCGCCTGAGGCCAGTCACTTCACTGGGTGTAGGTAAGGGTTTACAAGCATTTTAAGATAGTTTTACACAAGAAATAATTTCCATGAATTCATTATTCATTTATATTTCTATAGTGATTTCCTCCATGAGGACTCAGGACTTTTCAAACTGGTGTTGGGCCAGATAGTAGGTTAGGCCGCCATTTTGATTGCACTCAGTGGAATATGATACTAGGGCCAATTTTTAGACAGAAGCCAAATAACCTACCAGCATATCTTTGGAGTGTGGAAGGAACTCCCGAGTACCCAAATGAAAGCCATGCAAGCAAACTCCATGCATGTCCTAGACGGGATGTGTACCGGGGACCCTGATGTGGCAAGGCAAATGTACTGCAGCTAAAAACAAACTTCAGGTTTTGTATAGTGTTTGGAAAAGGAAGCTCCCCTGTCAGGTTTTTATTGCTCTCCGTGCCCCCCCCCCCCCCCCGTTGGTAAGACCTCCTTTTACTTCCTGTATGATAATACTGTTCTCTGCAAGCAATCAAATATATATTACATTGCACAAATGAACACAGGACTTCCAGCCCAGGCTTGTCCTCTCTTGCCTCCATGCCCCCTTTTCTTTGCCTCATGTCCTCACTAAGAAGAAGCATGTGTAAGAACATCTGCCGATCAGTGGATTTCCTGTGGTCTGGCGTGAATGGTGTAAGGAGTTTAGGTAACAAGCACCACTGTGGCTTGTCACCCTTCCAAGCAACACAACATACATTATTTAAGGGCCTCCTGGTACACGGTGTTCAGTTTGGAGGAACTTGTCCCCGTAGTTTATTTAAATGAACACAGAGGGACAGGAAGAAAGGAATCAAAACCTAAAATCTAACTACAGTTGGAAATGATGGATATCATGTAAATATATAGTAATATATGCAGAAATATATTTAGGGATCACTTCAGCCTCACTATTGTAGTTATAAACTCAAGTACAGTAGAATACACCCAGGACCCGGCATTCACTGTATCCGGTCTCCCCGGACCCTGCATACACTATATCTGGTCTCCCAGGACCCTGCATTCACTGTATCTGGTCTCCCCGGACCCTGCATACACTATATCTGGTCTCCCAGGACCCTGCATTCACTGTATCTGGTCTCCCCGGACCCTGCATACACTATATCTGGTCTCCCCGGACCCTGCATTCACTATATCCGCTCTCCCCGGACCCTGCATTCACTCTATCTGGTCTCCCCGGACCCTGCATTTACTATATCTGGTCTCCCCGGACCCTGCATTCACTATATCTGGTCTCCCCAGACTCTGCATTCACTATATCCGGTCTCCCCGGACCCTGCATTCACTATATCTTGTCTCCCCGGACCCTGCATTCACTATATCTTGTCTCCCCGGACCCTGCATTCACTATATCTGGTCTCCCCGGACCCTGCATTCATTATATCCGGTCTCCCCGGACCCTGCATTCATTATATCCGGTCTCCCCTGGACCCTGCATTCACTATATCTGGTCTCCCCAGACCCTGCATTCACTATATCTGGTCTCCCCGGACCCTGCATTCACTATATCTGGTCTCCCACAGTACACAGAACAAAAATGGAAATGCAATTATTTGTGTAAATTTAAATAGCTAAATACCTTTTCTCATCAGCAGTTACATCAGTCTAGTGACTTCTATCAGTGTCTGGCAGAGCACTGGTTAATCTTGTAGGAGGAGTTTTCATTCTCCTCTGACTGTCTTATGAGGCTGCATGACCCCTGACCCTCTGTCCAGACAGTGCTGATTGCAGGGCCTGATCTAGGGGGGTGCTGGGGTGGGCTCTGCCCCCTCCCCAGATTTTGGCCATGCCCCCTCCCCAGATTTTGGTCATGCCCCCAGGTGGGACAGTACTAATGGGAACAGTCCATGTAAGGAGGGACTGTGAAGCGGATAACGGAACATATGTAAGGGGGCACTCGGAAGGTGACAATTGATGTAAGGGGGCACTCGGAAGGTGACAATTGATGTAAGGGGGCACTCTGTTGGGGTCACCTGACGTAAGGGGGCACTCTGATGGGGTCACCTGACGTAAGGGGGCACTCTGATGGAGTCACCCGATGAAACGGGGCACTCTGATGGAGTCACCCGATGAAACGGGGCACTCTGATGGGGTCACCCGACGTAAGGGGGCACTCTGATGGGGTCACCCGACGTAAGGGGGCACTCTGATGGGGTCACCCGACGTAAGGGGGCACTCTGATGGGGTCACCTAATGTAAGGGGGCACTCGGATGGGAACACCTGACGTAAGGGGCCCCTCGGATGGGAACACCTGACGTAAGGGGCCTCTCGGATGGGAACACCTGACGTAAGGGGGCACTCGGATGGGAACACCTGACGTAAGGGGGCACTCGGATGGGAACACCTGACGTAAGGGGGCACTCGGATGGGAACACCTGACGTAAGGGGGCACTCGGATGGGAACACCTGACGTAAGGGGGCACTCGGATGGGAACACCTGACGTAAGGGGGCACTCGGATGGGGACACCTGACGTTAGGGGGGGACTCTGATGGGGACACCTGACGTTAGGGGGGGACTCTGATGGGGACACCTGACGTTAGGGGGGGACTCTGATGGGGACACCTGACGTTAGGGGGGGACTCTGATGGGGACACCTGACGTTAGGGGGGGACTCTGATGGGGACACCTGACGTTAGGGGGGGACTCTGATGGGGACACCTGACGTTAGGGGGGGACTCTGATGGGGACACCTGACGTTAGGGGGGGACTCTGATGGGGACACCTGACGTTAGGGGGGGACTCTGATGGGGACACCTGATGTTAGGGGGGGACTCTGATGGGGACACCTGATGTTAGAGGGGGACTCTGATGGGGACACCTGATGTTAGAGGGGGACTCTGATGGGGACACCTGATATAAGGGAGCACATCTTCTGTTTACTCACCCTAATCTAATGACAGCTTAATACATACAAGGTTGTGACACTATGACAGACTGTCAATGACTTACACACAGTGTTGACATAATGCCCCCAGATCAGATAGGCTAGATCCAGCCCTGGCTGATTGACCCTGTGCTGGTCACATGCATCCTACCAAAAAAACCCCCCCAAAAACTCCTCTCACAGAACGCAGAGGTTTAACCTCTTAGGTTCCACAGTGAGTATAACAAGCATGCTTTCCTGCATCTACAGACTGATTGTACTGTGGGGGGTTTAGTAACATTTTAAAGTAGATTTCCAGGCTAAACCTAACTAGTATTAAAATCTGTCCCCCCTCCCCCCTGCCAGTTACCCAACACCTATGCTAACTAACCTGTGTAAGAAAGATGTATACAAGTTGTACTTTCCTATATTTCAGTCCACTCTGGTTCAGTCATGTGATCCCATGTCAGCCAGCAGCAGCTGCAGGGGAGAGCAGAGGGTGCTTGACAATGGCTGGAAATGCTCAGGAGTAATGATGTCATCCATAGACTCCCATAGTGCAGCCATTTTTTGCCATCCATCTTCTCCCCTGCAGCTGCCACTGGCTTAAACGGGAACCAGATCACATGACTGGACTGGAGCAGGCTGAAAACAGGTAAGTATATACAGGCAGTCCCAGAGTTAAAAACATAAGACTTACATACAACTTGTATGTAAGAACAAACCTACAGAACCTATCTTGTTCGTAACCTGGGGACTGCCAGCATTGGTGTTAGAAGGGGTGGGGGAGGGAGCATTTTTAAGATTAGTTAAGCTTTAGATGGAATTCTACTTTAAAGAATCCCCCACTCATGACTTTACCATTAAGATCAACAGCACAACCATTGGTCCTTCCCCCTCATGCCAGGGTGCTAGTCGTACTCCTAGACTCTGACCTCTCCTTTGGGCCCACATCCACTGACTGGCTAAATCCTGCCGCCTCAAACTCCGGAACATTTCCAAAATCCGCCCCTTCCAGACCAATGACACCACAAAACAACTTATCCACGCTTTGGTTATATCCCGCCTCGATTACTGCAACTCCCTCCTTACTGGTCTACCATTACACAGGCTATCACCCCTTCAGTCTATTATGAATGCTGCTGCTAGACTCATACACCTTACCAACCGATCAGCGACTGCCGCTAGACTCATACACCTTACCGACCGATCAGCGACTGCTGCTAGACTCATACACCTTACCGACCGATCAGCGACTGCTGCTAGACTCATACACCTTACCGACAGATCAGCGACTGCTGCTAGACTCATACACCTTACCGATCGATCAGCGACTGCTGCTAGACTCATACACCTTACCAACCGATCAGCGACTGCTGCTAGACTCATACACCTTACCAACCGATCAGCGACTGCTGCTAGACTCATACACCTTACCAACCGATCAGCAACTGCTGCTAGACTCATACACCTTACCAACCGATCAGCGACTGCTGCTAGACTCATACACCTTACCGACCGATCAGCAACTGCTGCTAGACTCCTACACCTTACCAACCGATCAGCGACTGCTGCTAGACTCATACACCTTACCAACCGATCAGCGACTGCTGCTAGACTCATACACCTTACCAACCGATCAGCGACTGCTGCTAGACTCATACACCTTACCAACCGATCAGCGACTGCTGCTAGACTCATACACCTTACCAACCGATCAGCGACTGCCGCTAGACTCATACACCTTACCAACCGATCAGCGACTGCTGCTAGACTCATACACCTTACCAACCGATCAGCGACTGCCGCTAGACTCATCCACCTTACCAACCGATCAGCGACTGCCGCTAGACTCATACACCTTACCAACCAATCAGCAACTGCTGCTAGACTCATACACCTTACCAACCGATCAGCGACTGCTGCCCCTCTCTGCCAATCCCTCAACTGGCTTCCACTAACCCAACGTAGAAAATTCAAAATACTAACCACAGCTTACAAAGCCATCCACAACACTGCCCCTAGCTACATCACCAACCTCATTCATAGATACCGCCCACTCCGCTCCTATCCTCCTCTCTAGCTCCGTCATCACCTCCTCCCACGCTCGCCTCCAGGACTTCTCCAGAGCCTCTCCCATCCTCTGGAACTCCCTACCACAGCATGTCCGGTCAGCCCCCACCCTGTCTACCTTTAGGCGATCTTTGAAAACTCACTTCTTCAGGGAAGCCTACCCCACCTCCACCTAAGAACTGTACTTGAATCACCTCAGCCAGATCATCCCCCGCAGCTATCACCTTTTGTATCACCTCCCCCTTCCTTTAGATTGTAAGCTCCATGAGCCGGGCCCCCCTATTCCTCCTGTACTGAAATGTATTGTAATTGTACTGTCTCCCTTATATTGTAAAGCGCTGCACAAACTGTTGGCGCTATATAAATCCTGTATAATAATAACAGTTTCCTTTTTTTGCAGTCAACCTTGAAAAAAACCCACTATATGTCTGTTATGTGTTCCCATTCACACAGCATTCTAAAAATAATTTAAATTAAATATTTCTTAACTTTCTAGGTGTTTGGATCAGGTCTTGAGTGGACTGCAAGCTACAGTCTGCCCAACACATTGAGAGCAAACTCAGCCTCAGTATTCAAATCTAGTTTACAGCTGGTAATGATATCTGCCAGCATGGTACAGGCAGGGATAATTATAGGAAACATTAAGGCCGGCCATAGACTGTTCCTGCTGAACTGGCCGAGATTCGAACCGCATATGGGCAGGCTGAGTGTACCAAGTTGATCGATCAACTTGGGTACAACAAGCCTGCCGGATTTACTTGCAATTATTGCTAGTGGCTGCAATAGCAGCTAGCGATAATCACTGTCTTCTCCAAGCGGTGACGGCTTTCCCTACCGAGAGAAGACAATAGCTCAGAAGGAGGGATCCCCCTTGTCAACACTATCTGTGTTCATGGGGGACTCGTGCAAATGTCTTTCCTGCAATCTGTGGTTGCAAGAAAGAAATTCGTCACCGTCTATGGCTGGCCTAATTCCCCAGCCTCCTTCACAACTTCAGTTGTGGAATTTTCAGAAAAAAGCAAGTAAAATGTAAGCAGCAATTTAAATTATTTTTAAGCTATTTGAATGAGGACAGGTAACAATTATAAAGTAAATGTTATCCCAGTTTGGCAAGCAAAAGTGGAAATACACTTTAAAGCCTAATTCCAGAATTCATAGTTTGTTTGGACCAAGCTGGCCCAAACAAACCATTTCCTTTACAAACTGATGCAGCATCTGTCAGTCTGTCAGCGCTGCATAAAGTGTATTTAGCATCATGTATTTGTATTTCTGGACTCCAACCTATCCTTCCAGCCCCAAGTCCAATCTTTAACAAACTCATGCAGACTCCACCTCCGCAACATCGCCAAAATCGGCACGTTCCTAACCCCAGAAACCACTAAACAGCTCATCCACTCCCTCATCATATCACGACTCGACTACTGCAACTCCCTCCTCACTGGCCTGCCTCGCCGCTGGCTATCCCCGCTTCAGTCTATCCTGAATACGGCTGCCAGACTCATTCACCTTTCCAAACCGATCCATCTCCACCACCCCCCTCTGCCAATCCCTCCATTGGCTTCCGATTGCGCAACGGATCAAATTCAAAATCCTAACACTGACGTACAAAGCCGTCCACCATACTGCCCCGAACTACATCACTGACCTAATATCCAAGTACCACCCAGCACTCCGCTCCTCACAAGACCTCCTTCTCTCTGGTCTCCTCCTCCCATGCACGCCTCCAGGACTTCTCCAGGGTGTCACCCATCCTCTGGAACTCCCTGCCCCAACCCATCTGATTATCACCTACTCTCCTCTCCTTTAGGCGCACCCTGAAAACCCATCTCTTCAGGGAAGCCTACCCCACCCCCTGCTAACTTGCCGACCTCCTCCACTCTTCCTACCACCCCATCCCCCCCAGCTATCTCCTCCTGTGCCACCATCCCCTCCCTCCTAGATTGTAAGCTCGAAAGAGCAGGGCCCTCAATCCCCTCATGTTTTTCATTGTATTGGTATTGTTCTGTCACATGTTCTGTCCCCCTTTGTAATGTACAGCGCTGAGCGAACCATTGGCGCTTTATAAATACTGTATAATAATAATAATACAGCACAGTGTTCTGGCACACAGTGGAACAAGGTCAAGCCAGGCTGAGCGCGGCTCAACGAATCACAGGAAGCCTTTTATTTTTATGAACACAAGGCTTCCTCTGATTGGCTGCGGTGGAGAGATGGGTGGAAGATATCAAGATCTCTACCTCAGCGAATCAAAGAAGCAATGTGTTCATTCACACAAATACAAGGCTTCCTGTGAATGACTGAGCAGCACTCAGCCCAACTCAATTTTGTTCCTGAAATGGGAAGTCCCCGTACTGCTGCTGGAACACAGTGCTGTATAGTGTATGTAGCTGATGCCTCATACAGTTTCTATTGCACTGACGGCCGCTGCATGGATTAGTAAGGGAAATAGTTTGTTTGGGCCAGCTTGGTCTGAATGATCTATTTAAGGACATAGGCTTTAAACTATCCAAACACGTTAAGATTTCTCCCTAAACAGCGTGGATGGAGGAATCTTTCCCGCCAGCTATTGTATTCACACAGCCGCATCACCCGTAATTTTTCAATCGACTTTTGCAGAGCTGGGTGGAGCAGACAGGGGTTCACCCTTGGCTCAAATATTGGCCAATTCACCAGGAATAAAGCCACATATGGCAAGCTGTAATGCAATAGAAGGAAAGCATTTTGCTCTCTCTTGGGGACCTGCCCAGGTATGACATGCACTACACTTTTTTTTAACCTCTAGAAGCATAGGGATTCTCTTTTGCATAAAAAAGTGTTTTTGAAAACTGCACTAGGGTTGTTTTCCATGTGTACATGGACATTTTGTTTCATTAAATGACTAGTTCACCTAATCCTTCCCCCCCAGTCTCTGCTGTATTTACCTTCGATGATCCTGAGCTGTCAGGGCTCTCACAGCCAGTCCAGTGTTTCGACATCCCTGGTCTTCCCCCTCTTCTCTGTGCAGCGCTTCCCGCTTCCAGGACGGACCAGATCGATCCATTGTGACGGTGCTGGCCAATCAGAATCGATCTGGTCCAACCTGAAAGCACTGTACAGAGAAGAGGGAAAAAATTAAAAGGCTGAGTATTTCAGATCCCCAGACCATTGACAATTTGGCATCCCCGAAGGAAGTACAGTCAGGATCGGGGGATGAGGAGGGTGTACCGCGTTAGCTCACCTTTTCATTTTTTTTTCTGTAAGGCTGTTTTCACACTGCAGCATTTCTAAAGCGCACTTTGAGTTTTTAAAAAAAGATGCATAGTGTGTTTTAATTGCACTGCATGTGGCAAATAGGCGATGAATAGCTGGTTGTTAAGGATGCTGTTGAGTGCTGGATCCTTAACAACTGGCAATTCACTGGTTGTTAAAAGGTGCTGGCGAGTGGTTGCTAAGGAGCCGGAACCCGCCAGGGTCCATAACAACCAGTGATAATGCCTCCCCCCCAATGGTCAGCATGTTCCAGCTCCTCTTGTGCAGGAGCAATGCTACCACTGGAGTGGAAGGAGGCAGAGATACAACGGGTGGGACAGCAGGGAGCATCGGCTCCCAGAATCTGAGCAGAGGAGGCAGGGGAAGGCCAGATCACATTCACGGGAGTTGGATGACTGGTGCTACTGGCGGGAGACTGTGCAGGGGGAATATTGTTTAAATCTCCACTGATTGTTAAGGAGGCCAGCATGTGCTGGCTCCTTAACAATCAGCTATTCACTGGTTGTTAAGGACGCAGGCAGGTGCCCACTCCTTAACAACCAGCATATTTTTGCCACGTGACCCCAAAAATGCGCCTAAAAGCAAAACCCTGGGTGTGTTTTTGGTGCATTTCCCACTGGCTTCACTGGAAGGTGCATCTTTGGTGCACTTTTTAAAAGCATACCAAAGATGCAGCATGCAGGATTTTTCAAACCGCAGCGATTTGAAAAGTCTCATAAGATTTAAAGGCAAATCATTTTTTATGCGCTTTTGTCCTGCTGGAAAGGTGCGTTACAGCGCAAAAAAAAGTACTGAGAAAGGGGTCTAAAGGTAAACTAACCGTTAGGTCCTTCTTTAACCTCCCTAGTGGTATGATTATTTCAGATTTTTGGTGCTGAAAGCGGTACCATTATTTTGCATGGAAATATGTAGTTTTTTTATTGTAGGCTGTAATATTTCAGAATAACTCACTGAAATCTGTCTGAACAAGAGTCTAGTAAACATCCCGGGTAGGATAAAATTTGAAACACAAAATCATAAATTATAATTTAATAAATAATAATGAAAAAAATAATATGATAATAATAAATTTAATTCAATAATATAATCAAACCAAAACCACTGAAATTTGAAATAGAGCGCCAAGTTCGCACATCATTGAGCAAAGTCGCAAAATCGTTTTCAGTGTCTGATGACGAATTTCTCCCACGAATCATTATCACTCAATTCTGCAAGTGGTTCTGATTTACTATCGCTGATAGCTGATCTAAACCTGCTTTTGACCTAAAGGGACGCTTTTTGGACCCATGGACTTTTCTAAGTTTCCAGGTAGAAGGAACAGTCAAAATGCAGACAGGGCACAAGACAAAGCACTCGGGACAAAATGTATGTGAAATGGTTTGAAACAGCAATGTTTTACTATGTAAAATTAGTTTTGAAAAAAATGAAATTTTTTTTAAATTTTCAAATTTCCCGCCGCCGCCGCCCGTACATCCCGTCGTCACAGGGACCGGAACACAGAAGCCGGATGCCGGCATCAGCCGGAGGAGATGGCCAGTGACGCTGCAGGGGACACATCGCGGGAGCGAAGGACAAGGTAAGCTCTGCAGGGAATCCCTGAGCAACACTTCATGGTAAGCCCGAGTGTAGCTCGGGGTTACTGCTTTTAGTACTGACATTTTACCCCGAGCTACACTCGGGAATACCGCCCTAGCAGTATGATTATGTCAGTATTTCTGTGCTGAAAGTGGTACATTTTTTTGCATGGAAATATGTAGTTTTTTTATTGTAGGACTGTAATATTTCGGAATAAATCTGTCTGAACAAGAGTCTATTAAACATCCCGGGTAGGATAAAACTTGAAACACAAAATCATAATTATAATTTAATAAATAATAAAAAAAATATGATAATAAATTTAATTCAATAATATAATCAAACCAAAAACACTGAAATGTGAAATAGAGCGCCAAGTTCACACATCGCTGAGCAAAGTCGCAGAATCGTTTTCAGTGTCTGATGATGAATTTCCCCCACGAATCATTATCACTCAATTCTGCAAGTGGTTCTGATTTACTATCGCTGTTCTCTAGCCGGTCTAAAACCGCTTTTGACCTAAAGGGACGCTTTTTGGACGCCATGGACGTTTCTCAGTTTCCCGGCAGAAAGAACAGTAAAAATGCAGGCAGGGCGCCGGACAAAGCACTCGGGACAAAATGTATGTGAAATGGTTTGATACAGTAATGTTTTACTATGTCAAATTCGTTTATTAGAAAATGACAGTTTCTAAAAATGTTTAAATTTGCCGCCCGTACGTCCCGAACACGGAAGCCGGATGCCAGCATCGGCCGGAGGAGATGGGTGGGGACGCTGCAGGGGACACATCGCGGGTGCGAAGGACAAGGTAAGCGCTGCAGGGAATCCCCAAGCAACGCCGCATGGTAAGCCCGAGTGTAGCTCGGCGTTACCGCTAGGGAGGTTAATAACAGAATACAAATAAAATATTTCAAAGAAGAATAAAGCATCCATGGTCACAGCTTTACTTTAACACTCTACCGTGCAATCATCATAGATACTGGCTGTTCTCAGACATCCTCGCTGACATAGCTGTCCAATGTGGGCACCATAACATGTGGGTAAGTACTGTGAGGTTCTGATGTTCGTGATTACTGATGGAATTAAAACGTATGAGGACATCGCTTTCACACTTGAAACCACATGACAGAGAAACAAGTTATTTGGCAACAAAACACAGAGACACGGGGACATCAATTTGGTGACATCATTCTGACAGTAACTTTCCTGAACATATGGATCTACTTTATATTCAGCTAACAAGGGCTCCGACAAAACATGGATCACATTAAGGGGGTGGTACAATGGCTTATAAGTAGAAAGTACCTGCAACATTTTAAAGGCTGGCTCACTGAGGTCACGCATACATGTCTGACTTCATGTCTCAATTAAGGGCATGTTTTTAAAGCCATATAATGAAAAATAACCAGGAGATCTGGCAGGAGGAGTCATGTGCGGGAAAAGATGGACACAGGACAAGTCACTTCACACTGCTGAACAAAAACATATGGAATGCGCTGCCATCTAGTGGAACTATAGTAATGTTCACCACTATGGACAAATACTGACCAATAGATGGTTACAAATAAGGTATAATCAAGCAGAGTATTAAAGCTGATCTCCACAATCAGGGAAGATTCAGATGTGTGTCCAGATCTACCTTTCCTTTGAAGTTTGACCCGCATTTGGATTGCACTTCAGGGGAGATTGACAGGTGATGAGGAAGCGATGTGACACTTCCTCACCGCCTGTTTTAACCCCATTTTTTCAGACAAACAAGCCACAACCTTGTGCCTTGCATTTGTGGTGATTCCCTCATTTGCCTTGTGTTGCATTTGGCGGGCTTACCGCTGGATGACCATTACATATTAGGTAGATTTTGGAGAGGGTATGAAGCATCGCGACAGCAGCATGTAAACACCCCGTGAGGGAGGGAGTGCGAGGGAGAGAGAGGGAGGGAGAGAGGGAGGGAGGGAGAGAGGGAGGGAGGGAGAGAGGGAGGGAGAGAGGGAGGGAGGGAGGGAGAGAGGGAGAGAGGGAGGGGGGGAGAGAGGGAGAGGGAGGGGGGGAGAGAGGGAGAGAGAGGGAGGGAGGGAGAGGGAGGGGGGGAGAGAGAGGGGGGAGAGGGAGGGAGGGAGGGAGAGAGGGAGGGAGGGAGAGAGGGAGAGAGGGAGAGAGGGAGAGAGGGAGGGAGGGAGAGAGGGAGGGAGGGAGGGAGAGAGGGAGGGAGGGAGGGAGGGAGGGAGGGAGAGAGTCATGCACTTTTTTTTTTCATACCGCCCCCTAACCATACATTTAAACGTAGCCTTAATGTCCCTTTAAATAGCTTGTTTTGGCCAAGCTTCCTATTTATTTTATTTATTTCAGGTATTTCTATAGCACCGTCAATTTATGCAGCGCTTTACACATATATATTGTACATTCACATCAGTCCCTAACCTTCAAGGGGCGTACAATCTGAAGTCCCTAACTCACATTCATACATACTCATATTAGGGTCAATTTAGACAGGATTCAATTAACCTACCAGCATGTCTTTGGACTGTGGGAGGAAACTGGAGTACCCGGAGGAAACCCACGCAAGCACAGGGAGAACATGCAAACTCCATGCAGGAGGCGCCATGGTCGGGAATCGAACCCATGACCCAAGTGCCGCTGTTCCTACAGGTGTGCTTTTTGGGTGCCCTGTATTAACTGGATGTATACAGCGCCATGCTCCAGCAGCAGAACGAGAACTTCCTGTGCCATTCATGAGTGCTACACAGTCATTCATGGGAAGCTTTCTATTTTATGAATGAATACAAAGCTTTCTCTGATTGGCTGAGGAGGAGAGGCAGGCAGATAATGTCCTGATCTCCACCTCAGCCAATCAGAGGACGCTTTGAATTCATTCAAAGAATGCAAAGCTTCCCATGAATGGCTAAGCAGCACTCAGCTTGACTCTATTTTGCTCTGGAAGTGAGGCAGGAAGTTCCCATCTCACTGCTGGGACACAGTGCTGTACATTCTAAGTCAGGGGTGCTCAACCTGTAGCAATCAACCTCAACCCAGGCAAGTGCATGCCGGGGGCAGCAACCCATTGATCACAATCTGGGCTTGCTGACCCGCCATCCCAGTGCATTCAAGTGCACTGATCTGGCGCCAGAAGAGGAGGAAGCAGGCAGCCGCAAAAGGAGCAGAAGCCGCATAAGCAGATATTTCCTCTGTAGCCCTGGCTCCTGCCCCAGACGGAGTGATAACAAATACACTTCACCTGGGACCTTTCTAGCAGCCTGGAGACAGAGAGGATGCCAGCAGAAGCTGGAAGAGAAAAACAAGGTCAGTAGCCTTATACGGGGTTCTGGACCGTAAGGCTAGGTTCACACCTATGCGTTTGGTCCGTTTCTGCAGTGCGGTTTTTGTTTTGATGCGTTTTGCGTTTACTTGTTGCTGGGCAGATTAAAATGCAAAACGCATCAAAAACACAATACATGCTTTTCTGCAAAATAATAAAAAGAAAAAAAGCGCCACTTTTAACAAGAAACTATGTGTCAGCCGCAATTCCCACCCAAAAAATTAATTTGGCAAAGTGAACAATTATATCATAAGGGTATGCGCTACTAATAAATTATATAAATATATATATCACCATATATTAAGTGACCAAAAATAAATAAATAAATAAATAAAATATCCAAAATCCATATAGTGTATAAAATAAATATAGTGTCCAAAAACAATATATAAATATATCTATTAGTGTCCAAAATTTTTATTTTATACACTATATGGATTTTGGATATTTTATTTATTTATTTTTGGTTACTTAATATATGGTGATATATATATTTATATAATGTATTAGTAGCGCATACCCTTATGATATAATTGTTCACATGCTTTTCTGCGTCTCCACTGAAGTTTATAGAACCAAAAACACAATGTTTTACGTTTAAAACAGTCCCTGACCCTTTTAAAAAACCGGTGAAAATGCAGATATGTGAACCTGTCCCATAGGAAATCATGTTAAATGGACTGCTGTGCGTTTCTGCAAAATGCAGAAAACACATAGGTGTGAACTTAGACTTATGCAGGCCATAGACAGGTCGAAAATCGTCAGTTTATAAAAAAAAAACAAAACGAAAAATCGGTCGTTCGATCGGCCGACGTTACGACCAACGGTAAAAAACCAGCCGATTTTCGTCCCGTCTGCGGCCGGCATTTAACACCGTAATTACATCTGTACCTTGCAGAGAGCTCTGCTATTATATTTTACATGAAAGTCTTGCGGTTGCAACAATGTATCTATTTTGGATACAGATGTTTTTATTTGGATATAAATGGATACATTGTTGCAACCGCAAGACTTTTTCATATAAAATATAATAGCGGACTGGAATTCTTCTTCTTCTTGCAGGTCACGGCTCGTGCGCAGATTTTTTTTATCGGTAAAACGATCAGCTGATTTGCCCAAAATTGCCGGGAAAATCGGCCGATCGTCAAAATTGGCTGCGAAATTTCCAACATGACCGATAAAAAAAATGTGCCAAAACCCCGAAAAACGGCCAACCAATTAACCCACTAACGGTGCGAAAATCGGCCGATTTTCGACCCGCATAAGGGCTTGTTTACATTTGCGGTTTTGGAGTATAGTTGAGATGTGTTTTTACCATCCACACCCAACCACTGGGTCACCAGGTGTTGCAAAGGCATCCACGCGCCAATGCTCCAGAGTGCCCGTGAGGCCTCCCTGTCACATTCAGTTTTAAACTTGGACATGAGGGGAAGCATATATAGGAACCAATCCTCTCCATTTTCCTCCTGCAACCTTTGAAAGCTGACTTCTCCTCCTCCCCCTTCCACTTGCATTCAGCAGCTGCAGAAGGAAAACAAAAATTCTGAACTATTTTATTTCATTGAGGCTCTCGACCCGTCACCATGCTGTTCTTTCAGATCTTTGTGCAGAGACTGAGAGCGACATCGTTTTGGCTTGACCATTCAATCAGTCGCAGCCCGCGAACCTGGAAGGAAGACCGGGTGAAGATGGAAGCCTCTGCAGTGGTGGTGACAGCTCGCCCCTGGAGGGCTTAGTTTTAAGGCAAGTCCTACATAATGTGCTAGTATGAGCTCCATACTAGCACATTATATGCCTTACCTTGCGGGATTTTTTTTTTTTTTTTTGCACTTTAACTACCGCTTAAGCTCCAGAAGTTTTTACCCCTGCATGACCAGGGCATTTTTTGATATTTGGCACTGCACTACTTTAACTGGCAATTGCGCAATCACGCAACAATGTACACTAATGAAATTTATATAATTTTTTTCACACAAAATGGAGCTTTCTTTTAATGGTGTGTGATTATTTTTATTATATAAATGAAAAAAGTCTGACAATTTAGAAAAAAATCATATTTTCTACTTTGTTATAAAACAAAAAAAAAAATGAATTTCTTCATTAATTTAGGCCAAAGTGTATTCTGCTACATGTCTTTGGAAAAAAAAAAGTCCCATTATGTGTATATTGATTGGTTTGTGCACAAGTTATAGCATCTACAAACCATGGAATATATTATTTATTTCAGGTACTTCTATAGCGCCGTCAATCTACGCAGCGCTCTACATATATATAGTACATTCACATCAGTCCCTAACCCTCAAGGGGTGTACAATCTAAGGTCCCTAACTCACATTCATACATACACATACTAGGGACAATTTAGACAGGATGCAATTAACCTACCAGCATGTCTTTGGAGTGTGGGAAGAAACCGGAGTACCCGGAGGAAACTCACGCATGCACATGGAAAACATGCAAACTCCAGGCAGGTGGTGCCGTGGCTGGGATTCGAACCAACGACCCTAGTGCTGCCAGGCGGAAGTGCTATATATACTGGAACTTACGCAGCTATGACACTATACTGGTAATGGCGGTGAACAGAGACATATAGTGATAGTATGGAGGGCAATCCGGTGCGAACTGATGCTGGCTGGGAGGGACACTAACATCACTAGTGATACTAATACAGTGATCAGTGCTAATACTGTACTGATGACACTGGTTTGGAAGGGGTAACATCCAGGGGAAATCAAAGGGTTAACTGTGTGCCTAACAATGTGCAATGTGTGCTGGTTTTACTAATGGATGCCACATCCCTGCTCTCTGTATAGAGCCCTGTGTTGTAAGTAAACATGGGACTCTGTACTGTGATTCACTAAGGCAATCAGCAGGTCCCAGCCATAAATCATTGGCCGGGACCTGCTGACCGACTTGTGCTGTACTGAATGATTCTACCTGGAAAAGCTGGATCAAGTCCAAAGTACGTATACTGTGGATGGTCTTTAAGCAGTTAAACATGGTGATCAGCTGTAAGGCTCTTGTCAAATATGTAGTTCAAAGAGCTGAGTTTCTTTTTTATGTTTTTCTTAGTTTCTGTTATAAAATTTTGCAAATAAGTAATTTTTCTTCTTCATTGATGTGCACTGATGAGGCTGCACTTATAGGCAATGATAGGCTGCACTGATAGGCAATGATAGGCTGCACTGATAGGCAATGATAGGCTGCACTGATAGGCAATGATAAGCTGCACTGATTGGCACTGATGGGGTTGTACTGATAATCAGTGCCCTGATTATCAGTGTAAACAATGTACTGTCAGCCTTGACAGTTATTGGCTCTTCTTTCCTCACACAGACACAGCGTGCGAGGAAAGGAAATGTCGAAAACTGACATGTCTATTTACATGTGGTCAACTGTGATTGGACACAACTGATCACCTGGTAAAGGGCTGTTGTGATTGGCCCTTTACTGCAATCTGTGATTAGCTGTGTCCAAAGGACACAGTGAGGGAGAGGTCACCAATATGAGTCCAAAGGTTTTAATGAACGATCACATAGTTACAGTAAAGCAACATTTCGTAGCCCCGCAGGACCCCTTCATCAGGCATGTGACACGCCTGATGAAGGGGTCCTGCGAGACTCCAAAAACATTGCCTTGCTGTGACTATGGGATCGTTCAATAAAACCTTTGGACCCATATTGTCGATCCTCGGTGTGCTGGTGACAATCTTCCTTGCTGATTCTGTTCGGTTCCAGCCGATGGTCGCTGCAGCACCCACTTATACACACAGCCATTTTTAACGCAGGAACGTGTGCATTTGGATTCTACACTTGCAAAGGACACAGAGATCTGAAAGCTTGCCCAACTGTGCACCCCAGGGGGCATACGGAAGGCACGGTTCTGGGAGGACGTCCATGGACGCCCTCCTAGAATCTGAGAGCTTTGCTGTAGCTATCTTCGGCTATAGTGTCGTCAAGAAATGGTTAAAAATACTTTAAACCTTGCAGTGCAGGGGAGCCCAATTGCAAGACAGATTTTTTCTTTTCTCCAAAGTTCAACTTTAAAGGACCAATTTTAGGGAAAAAAATATTACACTGTTCTCCATTAGCTTCAATAGAGGACAGGTGAGACTTTAGGGGTCTAAAAGACAAGAACGACAAGAAACTCTGGTTGGGTTTGAGCTGTAAGGGCTGTGGAATGATTAGGTGCCAGATTCCAATGTCATTGGGCATTGAGGTTATGTTCACAGCAGCCGGGGCGTTACAACACAGTGACTGGTGTGTGGTGCGGTCAGGCAAGATCCGCCCAGTGCAGCTGCAACAATCTTGGTGCATCACACTGTTCACTTTTTTTTTTCTATTAATGAACTTTATTGAAACATCACAAAGTTCAACTGGCCACGTTTGTCGATTGCCTAGCACTGTGCGTTACAACACAGTGACTGGTGTGTGGTGCGGTCAGGCAAGATAAGCGCAGTGCAGCTGCAACAATCTTGGTGCATCACACTGTTCACTTTTTTTTTTTATTATTGAACTTTATTGAAATGTCACAAAGTTGAACTGGCCACGTTTGTCGATTGCCTAGCACTGTGCTGAAAAAAAGTAATGCACGCAGTACTTTTTTCATCACACACCAACCGAACACCGTCGTACTGCAGTGGCAGTACTCTGACTGTGGCGCATACACAGTCCAAGCGATAGGGCCGGTATGCCGAGATAATGCAACCTCAACCCATATGCACAGGAGTTCCATCATCTCTGTCTGCCCAGTGGGCAAAGCGATGTCAGCGGCAGACCTGAAAGGAGAAGAAGGACATGGCACCGGTGGGGAAAGAGTGGATGTGGGCAGCTCAGACCTCGTATTGCTGGAGGAACACATCCAGATGTAAGTGTTTCACAAAGTGCACATTTGTTGTGCATACCTGCACATTATGGTAAATGCCGTCTGCCCTTATCATGCTTTACTCCCACTTTACTGTCTGTGCTCACAATGGATGGGAAGCCCCGCCCAACTTCCGGTGTGGTCGCTAGGACAGACGTGAGCAAAATCTTTAAACCATGATCGTGAAATGTAACAGAATTCTAACCCTTCCTCGATCTATCCAAAAGGGGAAAAGTAAAATTCTACATTAATAAGTTTGTTTTTTATGACCACATGGAGACATCATAATAATTTATGTTAGGTTCACACCTATGCGTGCTGCGATTGATGCATTTTTTCTAGGTCGTCTTGCGTTTTTGAACATGTGTTTTGCTTTTTTTGGGGGGCCAATAGGAAAGTATGGAGTACGACTTTGGATGGGTGCAACTTTGATGCTATTTGAGTGCCAATAAAGAGTGTAAAGTCGCACCCATCCATAGTGGCATCAAAGTCGCACCCATCCAAAGTGGCATCAAAGTCACCCATCCAAAGTGGCACCAAAGTCACCCATCCAAAGTGGCATCAAAGTCACCCAAAGTGGCATCAAAGTTGCCCCATTCAAAGTGGCATCAAAGTCACACTCATCCAAAGTGGAATCAAAGTCACACCCATTCAAAGTGGCATCAAAGTTGCTCCATTCAAAGTGGCATCAAAGTTGCCCCATTCAAAGTGGCATCAAAGTTGCCCCATTCAAAGTGGCATCAAAGTCACACCCATCCAAAGTGGCATCAAAGTCACCCATTCAAAGTGGCATCAAAGTCACCCATCCAAAGTGGCATCAAAGTCACCCAAAGTGGCATCAAAGTCACCCAAAGTGACATCAAAGTCGCCCAAAGTGGCATCAAAGTCGCCCCATTCAAAGTGGCATCAAAGTCGCCCCATTCAAAGTGGCATCAAAGTCACACCCATCCAAAGTGGCGTCAAAGTCGCCCCCATTCAAAGTGGCATCAAAGTCACACCCATCCAAGGTGGCATCAAAGCCGCCCCCACTCAAAGTGGCATTAAAGTCACACCCAAAGTTGCACCAAAGTCACACCCAAAGTGGCACCAAAGTTGCCCCATTCAAAGTGGCATCAGTCACACCCATCCAAAGTGGCATCAAAGCCGCCCTCAAAGTGGCATCAAAGTCACACCCATCCAAAGTGGCATCAAAGTCACCCAATCAAAGTGGCATCAAAGTCACCCAATCAAAGTGGCATCAAAGTCACCCATCCAAAGTGGCATCAAAGTCACCCAAAGTGGCATCAAAGTCGCCCCATTCAAAGTGGCATCAAAGTCACACCCATCCAAAGTGGCATCAAAGTCACACCCATTCAAAGTGGCATCAAAGTCGCCCCCATTCAAAGTGGCATCAAAGTTGCTTAAAAGTCACACTCAATACTTTCCTATTGGTAAACCCCCCGCCCCCCTGCAAAATGCATTAAAAACGCAACACTTGCGGTTTTGTTTTGAACAAATGGTGTAGCGCTGTAAATGCTAAAATACCATATTGTCAAATCATAATATAAATAATATTAAAGTGAAAGAATATTAATAAACCTTGTGTATCCTTATTACCTTAATTAAAAGTGAAATACATTCCAAAGAAAATATAAAACCAAAGGGACCAATTATAAAACCGTGACATATATCAATTAATATAAATAAATAAAAAAAGTCCCAAGAAGTGAAGAAACAAGTCTCAACAAGTTTAAAAAATAATTATAGCACAAAAACATATATAATATATAATCTAAAAATCAAGATTTTTCCATTCTTCAACTTTTATATTCCCACTTTGTATTGTGCGCTCATATTTATGGTACCAATTATATCCATCGCCTACTAGTGTGTGCGCTCACCTCAGAAATTCGACCCTCAAGGAGTCAAAGAGCAATCAATATCCCCGGATAATCCCTGGTTGGATGGATCTCTCCCTTTATGTGGTTCCAGTGAAGTCTATTGCACCAAAAACACAATCGTCTGCGGGGAAAAAAGTACCTGACCCTTTCCAAAAACAAGGAAGCGGCTGAAAACGCATAAATGTGAATGTGTCCCATAGAAAATCTGCAGAAAAGCGCAGAAGTGTGAACCTAGGCTTATGGTTCATTAGGTCATGATATGCTGAATCAACTTGCGCTTCTCAAACAGCAGTGTTTACCTAATTGTGGATTCCATAACAGATCAGTAAAGGACGGGGAGGGGGGGGGGGGCTACAATGACAGGTCTTTGAGGAATCTAGTTTTAGTTTGACCTGGAAATTCCTCTCCTAACAGAACCCGTCTTACCTCCAGCCGAGCTCTCTATTCTCTATTTATGGCCATCTTACCTCCATGCTCTAGGAATACTCTCACACATCTTTCTTTTCCACGTGCTGCTGAAAAGTGAAGCAGAGTCCATCCATTGGCATCCCGACCATTGGGCGAGTAGCCCTGTTCCAGCATAGTGCGTACGGTGTGGACGTCTCCTGCAGCCACAGCTGCCTGTATCCGGAGCTCCTCCTGCAGCTCAGGATTCCTGCGGCAGTGGTGATGTAACATCCTCCCCTCTGTTGTTTCTTAACTATAGAGTCATGGGGCTGCAAGTCGCCTGTCATTGCAAACATACAGATGTCAATGTCAAAAAAGAACAAGTGGATTTTAAAATAAAAGTGTTCAGAATTCCAGAATTATTGGTATTTAACCACTTCAAGTCCGGACACTTTCACCTCCTTCCTGCCCAGGCCAATTTTCAGCTTTCGGCGCTATCACACTTTGAATGACAATTGCACGGTCATGCAACACTGTACCCATATGAAATCTTTATAATTTTTTTTCACACAAATAGAGCTTTCTTTTGGTGGTATTTAATCACCGCAGAGTTTTTTTATTTTTTGCAGACAGAAACAAAATTAAATAAAAAAAAAAAGCTAAATAAAACAAAAAAACACATAAAACTTTTGAAAATAAAAACACACTTTTCTTTGTTTCTGTTATAAAATTTTGCAAAATAAAAAACATTTATTCATAAACATTTTGGTCATGCAACACTGTACCCATATGAACTTTTTAGCATTTTTTGAGATGGATAAAACTTTATTTTGGTGGTATTTATTCACCACTGGAAATTTAATTTTTTTGCTAGATGAATGAAAAAGTCATAACTCTCAACACTTTACCCTGATTCATCTTTTTTAGGCCTCATTCATATAGGTGCACCAATCGGTACACCTGTGCGAAGGGGGATTCTTCACCCCCGTAGGATGCACAGGTGGTCAGATCACTGACAGGTGGACAGCTGCATGGATCTCCACTTGCTACTGTTTTGTAACCTTTACATACTGCTAATGTGCATACTTTAACCACCTCCCGCCCGCCATATAGTACAATGACGGGCGCAAGGTGGTTCTCTCGTTCTGGGAGGACGTCATATGACGTCCTCCCATTCTCACTGCGCATGCGCGGCTCAGGGAGTGCGCAGCGCGGCGATCGGCGGTGCGCTGTGTCCCTTTGACACAGCGGATCACCGATCACGGAAAGAGCCGAAGATGTCAGCTCGGTCATGTGATCAGCTGTGTCCAATCACAGCTGATCGCATGTAAACAGGGAAATGCCGGTTATTGGCATTTCTCTCCTCTCGAGCTATCACGCTGACAGCTCGAGAGTTGAAGAGAGACGGTAATCGGCTTTCCGCGGAGGGGACATGTACACTGATCATCAGGGCACTGATGATCAGTGTGCCCTGATGATCAGTGTAGCCCCAGCAGTGCCACCTGTCAGTGCCTTGTGTCAGTGTTCATCAGTGCCTCATGCCAGTGCCACATATCAGTGCCTACCAGTGCACATCAATGCCACATATCAGTGCCCATCTGAGCTGCCTTTCAGTGTCACCCATCAGTGCCACCTACCAGTGCCGCCTATCAGTGCCAGTCAGTGCCGCCTATCAGTGCTGCCTTTCAGTGTCCGTCAGTGATGCCTGTCAATGCCCATCAGTGCCACCTACCAGTGCCTCCTCATTAGTGCCCATCACTGCCACCTATCAGTGTCCATCATTGCAACCTATCAGTTCCCATCAGTGCAGCCTCATTAGCGCACATCAGTGAAGGAGAAAAATCACTTATTTACAAAATTTTATAACAAAAACTAAGAAAAAACATTTTTTTTTCAAAATTTTCAGTGGTTTTTGGTTTGTTTAAGAAAAAATAAAAAACCCAGAGGTGATTAAATACCACCAGAAGAAAGCTCTATCTGTCACAAAAAAAGATAAAAATTTCATATGGGTATAGTGTTGCATGACCGCGCAATTGTCATTCAAAGTGTGACAGCGCTGAAAGCCGGAAATTGGCCTGGCCAGGAAGGGGGTATAAGTGCCCTGTAGCCTAGCGATTAAAGTGATACTGAAGGAAATTTTTTTTTTTAAATAACAAACATGTTATACTTACCTGCTCTATGCAATGGTTTTGCACAGAGCAGTCCCGATCCTCCTCTTCTCGGGTCACCCACTGACACCCCTGACTCCTTCCTGCTGATTGCCCCCACAGCAAGCCACTTGCTATAGGGGAACTCATGCATGCCCACTTCTGAGCCACTGACAGCCCCCCCACCCAATCTCGCCTCATTGACTGTGATTGCCAATGGCTCCTGCCACTGTCTCTGAGCCAATGAGGAGGGAGAGAGCAGAGAGGGATACTGCTCTCGGTTGCAGCGCCGGATCCCAATTGGGCCCAGGTAAGTATAAGGAAGGGTTGGGGGAGGGCTGCACACGAGCGATTTTTTACCTTCATGTATGGAATGCATGAAGGTAAAAAAAATCTTCAGCCTTTAGAACCCTTTAAAGTTATAACTGTCTAATGTGATTTTCCTGACATGTTGAACACGACAAAGACTTTCATTGTATTGTTCATTTAACCCCTAGACGCCGAATGCGCACAAAAATATGCAGCCTCTTGGAGTCTGGGCCTTGACGGCGAGCGGCCGCATATTTGCGTACCACTTGAAAATAGATATGTGCTGACAGCGCGCGCCTTGCGCGCTCCCAGCACATATGTTCGTGACTCGCGGAAAGGTCCCGATCTCCCCTTGCGATCGGGACCATTTCCGATCATGTGACCGCCGTGAGAGCGAATCACGGCGGTCACATGACCCTAAAACCCCTCCCCACCTCCTGGCTTCTGAAACCTCTTAAAGGGCCGGGAGGTGCCGGTGCAAAGGGGTTAAGCACACGAGACCCTTCCCTTCATAAGATTTTAGTTTTGCAACTTTTAGAGACAGCTGAAACGTGGCATTATTCTATTTGCTGATTTTTAATAACATCTCTCCCCACCCCCTTTCTTATCTTTTGTATAAAATAAGATGTAACAAATAAAGTTTAGAACAGATGCTCTGCCGGCTCTCTGTTTGATCTGTTCTCTGCAATTGCATACTTCTTTTCATTCATCAGTGTCTCAACCAGAAAAATCTATAACAAAAGCTTTATCTATGAACTTGCTTGTTTTTATACTATACTTAAAATGGTTGTAAACCTCAGCCATGAAATATGAACAAAGAATATCCCTCTATAGTGTGTGCGTGTCTCATTCCAGAGCACTAAGTGTCAATTCTCTCTCCTGCCTCATTCCTCTGCTCTCAGTTTGAGTCACTTCTGGCAGGTTTTCCTGACACCGAGAGACAAAAAGGTGACAGGGAAGAATCTTCAGCAGACAGCCTGTGATTGACAGCCACAGCTCTCTTTCTGTGTGAAGAAGGGTGTGTCCCTTCCCTTCAACCAGCTCTCACTGGACTCTGCAGAGCGTAAATTTAGCCCTCTGCGCCCCCACTTTCTGAAAGCTCAGACAAGCTGTAAATTCTGCACTTTGAGCGGATGTAGAACAGTGTTTATCAACCTTTTTTCAGTCAAGGCACCCTTTAAAGTTTTGGACAATCTCAAGGCACCATTTCAAATTATGGACAGCTTTGAGGAACCCCATTCTAACATGAAAAAACTAGGTGGTGATTTAGGGCTCGTTCACACTTGGCTGTTTTGCCAACGCTTGCCAAACGCCCCTATAGCGTTTGGCAAGCGTTGGTACGGCGTTTGTGAAGCGTTTAACGCTCGGCAAACGCTCCGCAAAACGCCGCATGCGCGGTTTAGCGGCGGTTGCTAGGCGTTTGCCGAGCATTAATAACGCCCCACAAACGCCTATAATGCAGTTTGAGTGGTGTTACCGCTCCGCAAACGGCCCGCAACCGCACCGCAAACGCCGGCCGGGCGTTTGCGGAGCGGCACCATAGACGAGAATAGGAGGCTTCAACGCCTCCTGACTCGTCCAGAGCCGTCCGTTTTGCCGCGACGCAAACGCTTCCGTTAGAACAGCACCATGTGCTGTAATGTGCAGAATTGGCAGAGGCGTTTGGGAAGCGGTAAAAACGCTTCCCAAACGCCTCTCTGCCGCCTGCACACAGCGCTAGTGTGAACGTAGCCTTATTCTTCCAAATCAATACACTTTTGCGCAGTGGTACTGACTAGTATTCCAGTGTTTCTCTTCTCGCTCAGTTTTTTCCCATCACTCAGCTAATATAACCCAAGCGGGCAGGAGAGGGGCAAACAAGAATTCTGTACAGACGACCGACATCCTCCTCATCAACTGATGAAGTCATTGGTTGTTGGAATCATTAGCCGTAATGTTGCATAATTAAAAAATATGAATTTGTGTAACTAAAAGGCAGGCTTGTTCCACCCGCTGGCTTGTATACAATTTTTGGGCAATTTTGTATGCATTTTGCCAAGGCACCCCTGAAGAAACCTCAAGGCACCCTGGCTGGAAAATGCTAATGTAGAGAACAGAGGACTGCAGACTAACAGATACAACTTATGTAGGAGAATTTGTTTCATCTCTGTATCTCCTGAGGCCAGTCACTTCACTGGGTATATGTAAGGGTTTACAACCACTTTAATGAAGTAAAACAAAATAATAATAATAATAAAAAAAAAAAGATTATGTTTATGTGCATAGGTGCTACACACTATACAGGAGAGAGGGAAAAAAAGAACAGACTTGCTGTATTCATAAAAACAAAACATGTACCTCTCACGACTTTGTCACACCGTCTTTGTGATATTTCGAATGCTTCTCATATGGCTTGATCCGCTGCCGCATTGCATTGCAACAGAAATAAAAAAGTCTTCACCTTGTAATAAAGAAAAACATGACAATTTATATTTTCAAGTAACACGCTGTCAATATAGAACATTGCTACTTGGTGCAATACTCTCCATTTTAATTCAAAGATTACAATGCAATAAAATATTTTTTTTTTAACCTCCTCGGCGGTATGATTCTTTCCAATTTTTTGTGCTGAAAGCGGTACCATTTTTTTGCATGGAAATATGTAGTTTTTTATTGTAGGCTGTAATTTTTAGTAATAACTCACTGAAATCTGTCCGAACAAGAGTCTAGTAAACATCCCGGGTATTATAAAATTTGAAACACGAAATCATAAATTATAATTTAATAAATAATCATAAAAAATAATAATAATACATTTAATTCAATAATATAATCAAACCAAAAACACAAAAAATTCAAAAATTTGAAATACAGAGGCAAATTCGCACATCGCTGAGCAAAGTCGCAAAATCGTTTTCAGTGATGACGAATTTCCCCCACGAATCATTATCACTCAATTCTGCAAGTGGTTCTGATTTACTATCGCTGTTCTAAAACCGCTTTTGACGTAAAGGGACGCTTTTTGGACGCCATGGACTTTTCTAAGTTTCCAGGCAGAAAGAACATTCAAAATGCAGGCAGGGCGCCGGACAAAGCAGTAGGGACCAAATATATGTGAAATGCATTGAAACAGCAATGACAGCAAAAATGAAATTTTTTAAAAATTTCAAATTTCCCGCCGGTTCCGACGCCCGTACGTCCTGACGTCACAGGGACCAGAACACAGAAGCCAGATGCCGGCATCAGCCGAAGGAGATGGCCGGGGACGCTGCAGGGGACACATCGCGGGAGCGAAGGACAAGGTAAGTGCTGCAGGGACCCCCAGAGCAGCGCCGCAGGGTAAGCCCGAGTGTAGCTCGGGGTTACCGCTTTTGGTATAGAAATTTTACCCCGAGCTCCACTCGGGAATACCGCTAAGGAGGTTAAACTGAGGATTGTACTTCTATCCATGTTACAGCAACTAAAATTTAAATGCATTTTCTGAACGAATGCACAGCATTTTCTGATGGCCTCTCCACCATGTCCCATCAGAGAATCATTAAAGCAGAGTTCCACCTCGGAAAAAAAAAAATAAAAGTCAGCAGCTACAAAAACTGTAGCTGCTGACTTTTAAAATGCAGCCACTTACCTGTCCCTTGGTCCAGCGGTGTCCTCACCATGGCTGGTTTCACCGGCCATCTTCTCTCCCTGGCGCCAGCATCTTCAGTGTGGGCACCCGGCTGTGACAGCTTGCGGCTTCACAACCAGGTTCCCACTGCGCATGCGCAAGAAGCGCTGCACTTTGTAAATGGCCCCCTAGTCTTCTGGGATCTGTCACGTGTCCCAGAAGACTACAGGGAGGGAGGGGAAGGACAACGTCCGCTTCCGATCGCCTAGGCCAGGGGTAGGCAACCTATGGCTCTCTAGCTGTTGTGGAACTACATTTCCCATGAGGCATTGCAAAGATTACAAAACTGACACAGCTATGACTTGCAGAGGCATGATGGAACTTGTAGTCCTGCAACTCTCAGATTACCTACCCCTGGCCTAGGCGATTGCAGTGGAAGTGGGAACGGGTACCTGTCAAATTTGGGTACCCGTTCCCCCAAGGTGCCAATCCATAATGGGGAGCCGGGGACAAAGGCTTAAAGCGGAACTTCCCCTTTTGGGTGGAGCTCAGCTTAAGAATTTGCAAATCATTCTCTGAATAGCGCCTGTGTCTGATGACTGACCTCCTGTGAACACAACGCTTTAGGCCAGCCACTCAGCATAGGAACCAGAAGCTAGTGGATATCATTGGAGTAGCAATGTCTATGTCCGTGATATCCAGCTTCCAAGGGCATTGGCCAGGTATGGTATATACAAGTTGGAACAACGTAACTATGTAAAAATATATCATGCCTGGAATTCTTCTTTAAATAATGAATTCTACACACATTTAAAAAAAAAAAAAAAATTATAATAAGACGCTTACATTCTAACTCTCATCACAGCTGACAGATAAAAATAATCAGCTGCTTATGTCTAGCGGTTCCAAAAAATCAAAATTGCTGAGCTTGTGTAAGAAATCTTCCTGAACCGAGGAGAACGTCATGTCATCCAATACATGAAGTACAATAGTAAAAGCCCTTTCACGTGGAGTTTCAAAAATAGTGAAAAATGGAAGATTAAATCATTACAGATAAAGAAGTACAACAAAAAAAGTTTGCAGGCTCCATGTACACTAGTGTTTTTTTAAGCTCAAAAAAACACGGGGAAACTGGGTTTTTTTTAGTAGCGTTCAGAAACATTTAGTTAGCTTTTTTTTGTTGTTTTTACAGTGTATGTAGTGGGAGAAAAAAAAAAAAAAGCTAGAAGCTAACACGCACACTCCGCTCCTCACAAGACCTCCTCTCTAGTTCCCTGGTCTCCTCCTCCCATGCCCGCCTCCAGGACTTCTCCAGGGTGTCACCCATCCTCTGGAACTCCCTGCCCCAACCCATCAGATTATCACCTACTCTCCTCTCCTTTATGCGCACCCTGAAAACCCACCTCTTCAGGGAAGCCTACCCCACCCCCTGCTAACTTGCCGACCTCCTCCACTCTTCCTACCACTCCATCCCCCACAGCTATCTCCTCCTGTGCCACCATCCCCTCCCTCCTAGATTGTAAGCTCGAAAAAGCAGGGCCCTCGATCCCCTCGTGTTTTGCATTGTATTGGTATTGTTCTGTCACATGTTCTGTCCCCCTCTGTAATGTACAGTGCTGAGCGAACCATTGGCGCTTTATAAATACTGTATAATAATAATAATAGTAGCACTTAGCATTTTTTCTGCTGGAAAAACACTCCAAAAAATAAAAACTCTAAAAAAATATTTTTTTTCTGCTCCTAGATGCTGAGGCTCAAAAAATGCTAATAGCCTAAAGTAGTGTGCATGGACACACAGGAGAACACTATTTAGCTTCTAGGAGCAGAAAAAAATATGCTAATAACAGCTTCTAGGCTTACCCCGACCCCAGCTAATACTGGAATCCACTACTCCTCCTACCAGTCCACCCCCCACAGCTAATTACCTCTTGTACCACTATCCCCTCCCTCCTAGATTGTAAGCTCCCAGGATCAGGGCCCTCTAATCCCTCTTGTATTGAACTGTATTGTTACTGTACTGTCTCCCTCCACAATGTAAAGCGCTGAGCAAACTGTCGGCACTATATAAGTCCTGTATAATAATAATAATTCTAGGAGCTTAAAAAAAACATTAGCGTGCACTGAGCCTTAAACTTCAAGCAATGTACCACAAAGAACAAAATGTCTGTAGCTTTGATCACAAACATTGACCAGGAATCTGAAAATTATAAATCACTGAATGGTCACTCATTACTTTATCCAATTTCATTTACAAAAATAACAATATTTAACCCCTCGCCCTCCAGAGGATTTACCCCCCTTCCTGACCAGGCCATTTTTTGCGATATGGTGCTGCGTTACTTTAACTGACAATTGCGCGGTCATGCAATGCTGCACCCAAATGAAATTTACGTCCTTTTTTCCTATAAATAGATCTTTCTTTCGGTGGTATTTGATCACCTCTGCGGTTTTTATTTTTTGCACTATAAACAAAAAAAGACCAACTATTTTGAAAAAATATATTTTTTTTTACTTTTTGCTAATAAACATGTCCAGTAAAAATATCTTAAAAACATCAAATTTCATCATAAATTTAGGCCAAAATGTATTCTGCTCCATGTCTTTGCTAAAAAAAAATCCCAATATGTGTAAATTAATTGATTTACGTGAAAGTTATAGCGTTTACAAATGGCAATATACATATACTTAGACACTGAAATTTTTTATATTTTTTTCACTAGTAATGGTGCCGATCAGCGACTTATAGCGGGACTGTGGAGGGGAACTGACTTGGTCTAACTGACATCCACAGTGACACCAATATGGTCAGTGCTAATAAAAAGCATTTATATATAAAAAAAGGAAGTAACTCAGCGAGCGCTCAATACAAATAAGCGGCTATGCACAATAAAAAGGAACCATAAAACCTTCCAAATAACATAATAATCAGGGTAAGTGCAGCACTAAAACCACAAAGATGTACAGAGTTCTTCAATAATTCAGTGTAAATCATATATATAAAAATTCTAAAAGTATAAATCATATGTGCATAAAAAGTCCTTAAAAACAATGGAGCTCAATGTGACTTCACGTGTTTCCTCAAACAGATAGGCGAGAGGCAAGGTGATGGATAAAATGCGCACTCACCGGACGCGCAATGGTAATGCGCAGTGTATGGTATAGTGGAGGTCTGCCAACAGGTCCCTCTCAGCATAGGAACAGGATCACCACAGGATAAGCAGATGTCATCAGCCGGGGGTCCCCTTAAAGGACACGGGTGCAGCCTCTTCAATGTGGTGTAGTGGTCACCAGGGGGAGCTCTGGGGATTTAAGTGCTCGATGGAGAGCAAAAGATGGAAAAACCCATAGTGTAGTAGATTCAAATGATGTTTAATGAGAAGTAGAAATAAAATAAAAATAAAAAGGTATTTCCTTACATGTGAACATTGGAAATCTTGCGACAACCATGAACAATCAAATAACAACCATAGGGTTGCTATGAGCACTAACCATCTGGTTTGGTGATAGGGGCCGCCGGACCTCCTTGATCCGGCGGCGTAACGTCAAGGCTTGCAGGCTCTTCCAAAACGCTTTTCGTACGCGTGTACGTCCTCAGTTGGCGACCCCAACTGAGGACCACTACACCACATTGAAGAGGCTGCACCCGTGTCCTTTAAGGGGACCCCCGGCTGATGACATCTGCTTATCCTGTGGTGATCCTGTTCCTATGCTGAGAGGGACCTATTGGCAGAACTCCACTATACCATACACTGTGCATTACCATTGCGCGTCCGGTGAGTGCGCATTTTATCCATCACCTTGCCTCTCGCCTATCTGTTTGAGGAAACACGTGAAGTCACATTGAGCTCCATTGTTTTTTAAGGACTTTTTATGCACATATGATTTATACTTTTAGAATTTTTATATATATGATTTACACTGAATTATTGAAGAACTCTGTACATCTTTGTGGTTTTAGCGCTGCACTTACCCTGTTTATAATAAAAAGCATTGACACTGTACTAATGGCACTGGGCAAGAAGGGGTTAACATCTGGGGTGATCAAAGGGTTAACTGTGTGTGGTTTTATTATGTGCTGTGTGTGTACTTTACACTGTAAGCACACTGCTTTGTTTGGCTGTGCTATGCAGAGCCATATGGAGTAGTGTGCAGGAGCTGACAGGGAAGAGATCTGTGTTGTTTATACATAGGTCTCTTCCCCCGTTGGTAATACTCGGAGATCACCGGGTGCCAACGGGGAATCACCTCCCGGGACCCAGTGATTGACAGCCGAGGCCACAAATGGGCCCCCTACCCAGAACTGCAAAATCATGTATATATACACGTGATTTTGCGCACCCGTTCCACCCTGTAGCAGTATTTCTGCTATATGGAGGCACAGAAGCGGGTAAAGTGAGACTTAAATGTATCTGAACACCACAAACTGAAAATGCCATTTATTTTTAAATGCTAAAAGAAGTCCTGCTGGATCCCTTCAGGCTTGTTCCTTTTGCAGGTGTAGCTATGTAAAACACTATAGTCTCATTCACACCATATGTGCAGAAAAACAGATGGAAACTAGTGTGCAGATTTCACTTGCAGAGGCATCATTTTTCATGCAAGCTTCAAACAGTTTTTTATATGTTGCAGATTCCCGCACAGAAAGAATCTGCACATACTACCCATGCTGAAGTGTGAACAGGACACATAAAGAACAATTATTTTTTTGCAGAACACGTGCAGAAAAACTAACGTGGTATAAACGAGGCCAAAAAATAAGTGCCTATACTGTACCTACTTAAAGACCAGGTATTTTCTTATTTTTTCAATCACACTTATTTTCATTTTAATGAAAAGAAAACACAACACATAACCCAATTATTGGGTAAAATATAAAAGATGATGTTACGCCGAGTAAATAGATACCAAACATGTCACGCTTTAAAACTGCGCATACTTGTGCAACAGCGACAAACAGCATAAATTTTACTATCCATAAGCGATGCTTTAAAATCCTTTACAAGTTACCACTTTAGATTACCAAAGGAGGTCTGGTGCTAGAACTACTGCCCATGAACTGACATTTATAGTGATACCGCACGTGTGGAACGATTGCGGTTTGCGTGCGTGCAGGACAAATCATGGGTTCGTCTTTGTATGCGAGCATTTGAATTTTTTTTCCACTGTCGCTTTATTTTTTTTTTCTTTTGCGCTTTTACTGCTGTCACAAGAAATGTAAACATCCTTTGTGACAGTAATAGGCATGTGACAGGTACTCTTTATAGAGAGATCTGGAGTCAATAAGACCTGCCCTTAAAAGCATTCAATACACCAAGGTCGGTGTGACCAAATGCTTTTCTATTTTAAAAAATGGCGCTGTTTATATTCGAAGGTCATCGCTTCTGGGTTACTATATCATACAACCAAACAAAGACGATCCGGTCTTTGCTCGGCTCTATGATCAGCCGGTGGAAGCGCCAGATGGTCGATCAGAACTGCCAGTGGTAAGGGAGATCCCAGAAAGGCTGTGGAAGGTGGTGGTGGGGGGTAAAAGCAATTCAGCAGCCAGTTAGCTGCTCTGATTGCTTTTACAAGAGAGCCAACTGTCGGCTCTACAAAATGGTACCAGCTGTAGGTATCATCCTGGTATAACTACTCAAACTCCAGCGATGTCCAGCTGAACTGCTTAAAATCTAGTAATACCCTGTCTCTTCCTACTCTGCACATGCGCACTTACTCTCTATTTTTTGGCATTGCCGAAAATGTGCAGGCAGATCTGCTGACAGCCTTAAACTACTGCTTAAGGACTCTGGACTTCAGCAAAATGGCATCCTCCAGCAAGAATAAACAGGAGCAATGCTGCAGGCAATTTACAGCACACACTAATTTTGCTAGCAGAATTATTATTCTGAAATGTATGTTCCTTGCTAAAGAAAAATCTTTTTATTAAGTTGTTATGGGTAAAGTTCCACGTATTAATTTTTAACCTCCCTAGCAGTCTGATTATGTCAGTATTTCGGTGCTCAAAGCGG
Source organism: Staurois parvus (assembly GCF_062004578.1). Classification (NCBI taxonomy): domain Eukaryota; kingdom Metazoa; phylum Chordata; class Amphibia; order Anura; family Ranidae; genus Staurois; species Staurois parvus. Next base: position 1,634,927 of record NW_028318641.1, read on the forward strand.
TACATTTTTTTGCATGGAAATATGTCGTTTTTTTATTGTAGGCTGTAATTTTTAGGAATAACTCACTGAAATCTGTCCGAACAAGAGTCTAGTAAACATCCCGGGTATGAAAAAATTTGAAACACGAAATCATAAATTATAATTTAATAATCATAAAAAATAATAATATAATAATAATAAATGTAATTCAATAATGTAATCAAACCAAAAACACTGAAATGTGAAATATAGCGCCAAGTTCGCACATCGCTGAGCAAAGTCGCAGAATCGTTTTCAGTGTCTGATGAGGAATTTCCCCCACGAATCATTATCACTCAATTCTGCAAGTGGCTCTGATTTACTATCGCTGTTCTCTAGCCGGTCTAAAACCGCTTTTGACCTAAAGGGACGCTTTTTGGACGCCATGGACGTTTCTCAGTTTCCAGGCAGAAAGAACAGTAAAAATGCAGGCAGGGCGCCGGACAAAGCACTCGGGACAAAATGTATGTGAAATGGTTTGATACAGGAATGTTATACTATGTGATTTTAGTTTTTTTAGAAAATGTCAGTTTTTAACATTTTCAAATTTGCCGCCGGTTCTGGCCCCCGTACATCCCGACGCTCACAGGGCCCGGAACACGGAAGCTGGATGCCGGCATCGGCCGGAGGAAATGCAGGGGACACATCGCGGGAGCGCAGGACAAAGTAAGCGCTGCAGGGAATCCCTGAGCAACGCTGCATGGTAATCCCGAGTGTAGCTCGGGGGGGGTTTACGCTTTTGGTACTGAAACTTTACCCCGAGCTACACTCGGGAATACCGTCAGGGAAGTTAATATTCAAACCAAACTCCCCCATTCATCCATGTCTCCATGCTTTATTTTGTTGAGAAATCACTTTCAAAAATACCCACCCGGCATTTATGGCCATGGCCATCTTGAGTAAGGACAGTTGTTTCCTGTAGCATTTACTTGCTGGAATCCATCTGCCCTTAGCTCAGGTATACAGGCAGGAGAGTGTGCTTAGCTGAGAAAGACTCCTATGACATCATTTTGGCCTAGGCCAGAAACCAGGAAGCTACTGATGTTAAAAAAAAAAAGTTTAAAACATGTAAATACCTTCCTATCTATTTGCAAATGCTAGCAGCAGGATTAAACATAGTTCATGTTAATTGAAAGAGTTTAGTTTCACCTTGGCATGCAGCTTCCAGGGTACATACCAAGACTGTACTCCTGAACAGTAGATGTAAATGTGCCCGTCTGAGGTCAGCAGTACAATTTTTCAGTCATGGAAGAGGTGCAGCATTAGCATGTGAAGAACGGGTCAACACTGTCTGCTGGTAAGTCAGCTGTATTGGGCTAACATGAAAGCTTGGCTGCTGGGGAGAGGCAGCCTGAAACAGATCTCTGAGACAGAACAGAATGGAATGTAAACTCTGATAAGGAAAGGCTGAACAGTAAGGCCCCATGTACACGGGACACTTCTGAACGATGGAAACTGCTGGAAAACGTAGGTTAAAAACCGTCTGTTTAGCCGCATTTGCATACCGCGTTTATGAGTGTTTGCGGTTAGATGCGATTTTTAAAGATAACCTCAGGAGACCTTCCAAAATGCCCAGAATGCACTGAAAAATAGTAAACAATTAACCATTTCAGACATTTTGAGAGAAATAGAGAGAGCAGAAGCAGAGAGAGCAGTATTTGTTGAGATTAGCTGTCTTTTTTTTTTGTGGTGTTTGGATGTGTTCCGGCTCATTTCTGTCTGGAAATTATTGCAGCCGCGTCTAACATATTTTCTTTCATGCAAAACCTCAAAGTACGGTGTACCGGGTCCATTTAAATACCGGGAAAACACTTTGCATGCATTTTTCATGATGAAAAAAGGCTCTGGACAGCATCTGGAAATGGAAGAATTAAAAAAAAAATTTTCAAATGCAAACGCTTATAAACGCGGTTAGCTGCATTTCCAAGTGTTTGAAATGGTGATAAAATCTACTCCTGAACGAAAGTTTTCTGCGGTCAAAAAAACGACTGTAAACTCAACTGCCTGTAAATGATGATGTGTACACAGACACATAGGAAAACATTAGGGAGAGTTCAGGGGCTGATGGAAAAAAAAAACTGCTCAACAGCTCTTAAATGTGCGTTTATCAGCTGCAGTGTACACTAAAGCACTTTCTGCTGTTGGAGGGGTGACTGGGAAGGAGGTATAGCACTTTCCGTAATGTTGTTAAAAAATGACACATACTGTATATATATTCAGTTATGTCTGACTCTGTGATTCTACAGACCAGCTCGCTGGGCACCATGTCTGAAATGCTTTCAGGTTTCCTTCCATTGATCTGTCTTGGCAGCAAGACTTTCCTCAGTCCTCCACATTAACTCAGCTTGGGACTGGTGGGAAAAACATGATTAGCCAACCTTTACACATACTCTAGAGCCAATTTAGACAGGAGCCAATTAACCGACCAGCATGTCTTTGGGTGTGGAAGGAAACCGGAGTACCCGGAGGAAACCCACACAAGCACAGGGAGAACATGCAAATTCCTTGGAGATTTGAACCAAGGGCCCTAGTGCTGCAAGGCATACATGGTAACCACAAAGTCACTGTGTTTGAGCACCACAAAACATCACCATAATCCCATGTGCACACGAGGGCCAGATGTAGCAGACCATCCAAATCTATCATGCCCCACTCTTAACAAATGTGTGAACTCACACTAGATTACACCTAACCAGGGGCGGACTGACAACTCATGGGGCCCCCGGGCAATAAGGAATCATGGGGCCCCTGTGTCCTTGCCCACACTCAAAAAAGCCTATAAAAAAAAGGTACCAGGGGCATTTCATGGGGCTCCCTACTGACCCCGGGCCCTCGGGCAGTGCCCGAGTGCTCGAATGGTCAGTTCGCCCCTGCACCCAACCCTCCTATAACCAATTAATCTGCACAGCAGCCATTTGGAGAAGGTAGAGATTATTTTTTCAATTAGGAAAGAACTTAACGTGGAACTACTCCGCATTTGGGCACCACAAAACCTCTTATTGACGTCATTAGGTTGTGCAGTCTTCTGTAGGCTGAAAGGACCCTGCTGCTAGATAGTCAATATCAGCTCAGGCAGTAAATTAATAAGGGCCCTCTTCCTCTGCATTGAAAATGTTAGCAAAATTGGGACCCTATGCTTCATATCAGCACAGTAAAAAGGGCTTTCAGCTTAAGGTTTTTTTTTTTAATAGATTGAGGGCCAGTTCACACTACAAAAATGCACTCCAGATACATTTTTGGTTACAGTTCACACCACACGCAGTTCTGGTGCAGTTTTGATACAGTTTGCTATGTTCCAGTACAGTTCTGTGCAGAAAAAATGCAGCATGTTCTACTTTTTCTTCTGCACCGGAAACTGGCTGCACTGGTGTGAACTAGGGCCATTGGAATACATGGAAAACTCAGTGCATGCATTTTTGATGCAGAAAAAAAGCACACTGAACTGCATGTAGTGTGAACTATCCCTGAAAGAGCAATCAGTTGGGGAAGGGTGGTATTAAAGGCCAAATTTTTACAGCAGTATTATTATAAGCGCCTACTGTACATAGTGTAATGCTTCTTGCTGAGTGATCCACAAAAACATACTCATGAACAGGGGCGGACTGACCATTTGGAAACTTGGGCACTGCCGAAGGGCCCGGGGTCAGTAGGGGGCCCCATGAGATGCCCCTGCTGGTACCTTTTTCATAGGCTTTTTTGAGATTGGGCAAGGACACAGGGGCCCCATGATCCCCTATTGCCCGGGGGCCCCATGAGTTGTCAGTCCGCCCTGCTCATGAAACCAGTAGTGCTCTGCAGGGATCTGCCGTGCCTCCATCTTCTTCTGTGATGTCATAGGCAGGGCATGTGCTGCATAACCAAGCGGACAGCTTCAAGTAGTAGAAATAGAGAGCCACCCCCCTCCCACCTTCGAATAACAAGGTCCAGCATGCACAGTAGAATAACCCCCCACCTCCAGTAATGCATGACTTGGGTATCCCAGGAGACCAGCAAGAGAAACATCATTCTTGCTTAGAAGACTTGGATGAAGTTCAACCAAAAAAAGTAATGAAAGGAATATTTACAATTTTGAGAGAGGGAGGGTGATGTGATCGGATGAGATGGTAAAAGGTGGCCCAGAGGAGGGTGAAGGTGCCCTTTAGTGAACAGTAATGTATGCTAGTGTTACGTTATTTATACTTGCAGTGGTCTCTGAAAACCTATGCACGGTGGATCACTTTTCACAGAGTGGTACTGACAGCAGCAGCCAATGGCTCCTGTTGCTGCCTCTGTATCCTGTGAGAGCAGGGAGAGAGCTGCTCCAGATGGGCAAAGCGCTGGATCGAGTAACGACTCAGACAAGTATTTAGGGAGGTGGGGGGGATACTGGAACTTTTTTCTTGATGCAGGGAATGCAGGAAGGTAAAAAGTGTTTTACCTTTATAGCCACTTTAAAGCTTCAGAAACGCTCCTCAACTGCTCTATTTTCACCACGAATGCAAACTAGGTCTAAAGAGGCTTTAATACTACTTTACTATCCTCCTAACAAAGTGCCGTTAGGCCCCTTTCACATGGGTGATCCAATTAGGCCCACCTGTTAGTTTTTAAAGCGGACCTGATTGGATGGTCCATGTAACCCTATCGATTGGTGGGGATCCGTCCCCCTTCGTCTAGGTCAGTGGTCGGCAAGCCGCGGCTCGCGAGCTACATGCGGCTCTTTACACACTTTGATGCGGCTCTTCTGTGTGCCGGGCGCCCGCTCCCCTCCCTCCTCTCGGGCGGCCGCCCCAAAAGTCAGGACTCTGCAGCTAGCCCAGCAATGGGCAAACTACGGCCCGCGGAGCGTGGCAAACATTGGCTGTCAGGATGCGTGACGAACTCCTCTCCTCTCACAGTCCGCCCTGAAGACCGGAACGGCGCGGGAACACGGCGAGAGGAACGCGCGGAGCAAAGGTAAGTGAATTGACACAATATGGGGAATGAATTACTATAGGGGGGATGAATTACTATATGGGGGATGAATTACTATATGGGGGATGAATTACTATATGGGGGATGAATTACTATAGGGGGGATGAATTACTATAGGGGGGATGAATTACTATATGGGGGATGAATTACTATATGGGGGATGAATTACTATAGGGGGGATGAATTACTATATGGGGGATGAATTACTATGTGGGGGATGAATTACTATGTGGGGGATGAATTACTATGTGGGGGATGAATTACTATATGGGGGATGAATTACTATGGGGGATGAATTACTATATGGGGGATGAATTACTATGGGGGATGAATTACTATATGGGGGATGAATTACTATATGGGGGATGTATTTTCAGTTTTAAAAATGTGGCTCTCAAAATAATTTTCAATCGTGGTTTTGTCGAGATTTGGCTCAGTTGAAAAAAAAGGTTGCCCACCACTGGTCTAGGTGGATCAGATCGGAGGGCAGTTGGGTGTATACAGACATCCAGTCTATCAGTCTATTTAGTCCTGGCGACACACAGAGCAGAGTGGGCTGTCATCCGTCCACTTTGCTCAGCAGGGGTCAGCGGACAGATCTATGCTGAGCAAATTGGATTCCACCCTGTGTGAAAGCAACCTAAATGCTTTGCTTTGTCCATAAAACTATTCTTTACACTAACAAACATGTTTTTTTAATCACAAAATATAAAGTATAAAATGAATGTCTTACCTTTGGTCTTTTCCTTTCACTTCCACAAATTCAAGAACGGTAGACCTATTAAATGCAAGTGAGAAATACATTGAGAAATCATGGCTAAACAAGAATCCCAGAAAATCAGAAATAAAAACTGCCTATGTTGCCCCAAACTAACTAGATTTACACTTCCATTGTCCAGTGTTATATTCCAGTACAGTCAGAATTATCTGCTTCGAAAATATTTTTGCCAAGAAGTGACCCATCATTTAAAGCTGATCTCCAGGTTTACTGGCCCTTTATTCAGTCTATCCTGAATGCTGCGGCCAGACTCATCCACCTTACTAACCGCTTTGTATCCGCCACCCCCCTCTGCCAATCCCTCCATTGGCTTCCGATTGCCCAACGCATAAAGTTCAAATTACTAACATTGACGTACAAAGCCATTTACAACACTGCCCCAAACTACATCACCGACCTGATATCCGTATACCACCCAAAATGTACTCTCCGCTCCTCACAAGACCTCCTACTCTCTAGTTCCCTGGTCTCCTCCTCCCATGCCCGTCTCCAGGACATCTCCAGAGCTTCCCCTATCCATCAGACTGTCACTACCCTCCTCACCTTTAGGCGCACCCTGAAAACCCATCTCTTCAGGGAAGCCTACCCCGCCCTCACCTAATTGCCGATCTCCTCCACTCTTCCTACCACTCCATCCCCCACACCTATTTCCTCCTGTGCCACTATCCCCTCCCTCCTAGATTGTAAGCTCCAAGGAGCAGGGCCCTCGAGCCCCTCGTGTATTGAATCGTATTGTTACTGTACTGTCTCCCATTGTAATGTACAGAGTTGAGCAAACTATTGGCGCTATATAAATACTGTATAATAATAATTTAAGATTGTTTGGGCCAAGCTTGCCCAAATGAACTACTTGCTACACTAACAGGTGCGCCCGTTGGGTGTTCTGTATGAGCCGTATGTGGCTGAGGCTACATACAGTACACGGAACTGTTCCGGCAGTGGGATGGGAACTTTCCTTCCCTCTCCTGGAACAAAATTCAGGACGGCAAGCTTTGCATTCTTTGTATTCAATCAGAAAATACAATGCTTCCTGTAAATGGCTGAGCGGCACTCAGTCTAACTCAATTTTGTTCCAGGTGTGGGACGGGAAGTTCTTGTGCCAGAATACATCGCTGTATACTGTATAAAGCTGAGGATACATACAACTTATACAGTGCGCCCAGTCAGTGTACCTGTGTACAAAATCATTTGTTTGGGCCAGCTTGGCCCAAAAAAAAACAGCTAAAGTGTAAGTAAACCCAATTTTGAATCTTTTACCTACAAGTAAGCCTTTAATAGGGCTTACCTATAGGTACTGTAAAGATCTCCTAAAAATGCACCATTGAGGAGATTTGCTGTAGAAGTGCTGGTGATGTCACCGGCGCACTGTGCTCTCAATGGACAGCATTCTGTTCATTGAGAGTGTCATGTGCGGGAGTGATGACATCGCAGCTCGGCCAATCAGATGGCTGCAGCTCGCAAACCCTGAAGGAAGACCGGGTGAAGCTGGAAGCCTTGGGGAGCCATGACAGCGCTCTACTGGAGGGCTTCGTTTTCAGGTAAATCTTTCATAATGTGCTAGTATGTGATGCGTACTAGTACATTATGCTCTAGCAGGGAGAAGACTTTGTAGATTTTTTTATTTGTGTTTTACTACTGCTTTAAAGTGACAGTAAATGTGGAGATCAGTTCTACAGGATAAATTCATCTTTCTCTATAAAATATTAAATACACATATTTTTGCAGGAAAAAAGTGCATTTATTATTTCTTGCACAGGCACCAGAGTAATGTCAAGGTCCTGCAGACATGTCCTCCAGCTTTCAGTCCATACCCCTGTATTGGGCTGTTAGAAAGCTGGGAGGACATATCAATGGACTTATTATCACCCTGGCATTTTATTGAGAACTACTATCTGCTGTGGTGGTAGACAGGACTTGTAGTTTCTCATTCACAAAATTACTGTGAATGAATGACACAGCTTCACTGTTTTCCAATGTGACAGCAGGTGCAGGGCTCTGAGGAAGAGGCAAGTCCTCGAAACGCGTCAGTCTTTTGGATGTCTAAACTCCCTATTGCGGACTGTTACTCAGCGCGGTGTTGATCCAGCTGTTCTTTTATGATGTGCCTTGACTATATTGTCGTTTGTGAGTACAACACCTACTTTATTATTTCTTAGTAAACATTTTTTATGGTAATGCACTAGGCCTGTGCGCCCTCTTTTTGTTCTTTCCCCATTTTGTTCTTTCCCCTGCCTGCTGACATTGGGAGAGGGGATCAGGGGTGCAAGGAGAGGTGCTGAAGTGAGGTAGACCCGAAATACGAGCATAACATGTTCCAAAAGTTGAATTTATCCTTTAGGGCTGGTTCACACCTAAACTGCATAAGAACACAGCCCACATTCCTGTGCGACTTCATTTGAATGGGCTGAAATCGCACTGGATCATGCAAAAAGAAGTGCATGCACTACTCCTCAAAAATGTACTGCAATAAACCACATGGTACTGTGGGGTACTATCAGGGGCGGACTGACAACTCATGGGGCCCCCGGGCAATAGGGGATCATGGGGCCCCTGTGTCCTTGCCCAAACTCAAAAAAGGTACCAGGGGCATTTCATGGGGCAACCTACTAACCCCGGGCCCTCGGGCAGTGCCCAAGTTTCCAAATGGTCAGTCCACCCCTGGGTACTATATGATCTAATGCAGGTAAATGCACTACGTTTGGGATGTTGTAAGAATATATTGACACCCACAGCACACCCAGTGCATTTTGAACGCAGTGCTGGAAATGCGTATGGAACACATTTTTCCTGCAACATGTCCTGGTGTGAATGAGTTCTTAGGGCCCATTCACACCAGATGCAGCCGGATGTATTTTTGACTGCATTACAGTCCAAAATCCTGGTTATCTTAAAGCGGAGTTGCACCCAAAAGGGGAAGTTCTGCTTTAATGATTGGTCCCCTATTCCCTATTAAGGATTGGCAGCTTTGGGGAGCGGACACCCGAAATTGACAGGTACTCGCTCCCACTTCCGCTGCGATTGCCTAGGCGATCGGAAGAGGAAGTTGTCCTCCTACCCTCCCTCCCCGTAGTCTTGTGGGACACGTGACAGGTCCCAGAAAACGACGGAGCCATTCAGGAAGCGCAGCGCTACTCGCGCATGCGCAGTGGGCACCCGGCTGTGAAGCTGCAAGCTGTCAGAGCCAGTGCCCACACTGAAGATGTTGGTGCCTGGAATACAGGAGAGCCGGTGAAACGGGTTGCGGTGGGGGCAGCGTGGGATTGTGGGACAGGTGAGTGACTGTTTTTTAAGTCAGCAGCTACAGTTTTTGTAGCTGCTGACTTATTTTTTTTACAGAGTGAGTGGAACTCCGCTCTAAGGGCATAGTTCATACTATTGCAGTGCAGTGAATAAAGTACAGCAAACTGCATTTTTCTGCAGTGTAAAAGCGCAAGTGCATGTAAATGCGCAAAAATGCACTGTAACACAGTGCTGTGCACATAAAAGCCCAAAGAAGATGGAAGTGACCTCAAAAGAAAAGCAAACTTGTGAAAATGCACATGTAAACACGCCAAATGTTTGTCATTGTGCACGCAAAAACACGCAGTTTCCTGTGTGAATGGGCCCTTGAGAGAACCTCTACGGAGGCTTGATGTTCATTCCACTTGCAAAAATCAAACTGGAACACAGGAAATAATATAGCGATGTACAACAAAGTATCAATATGCATAGAATTCATATCTGACCTCCACGTCAGAACAATGTAGCAAAAGCAAACTGCAATGAAACGAATGGCTACATTCATGAATCTGCTACAAATGTAGCTATGTGCCAAAGTTCGCATTTGTTTACAATTAGATTTATCACCTGCAACGTTCTCCAACTGGGAAGAATGGGGACATATACCTTTTATATAGGAGAAGTATCTGAACCAACAAAATCCATATACCTTATTTAAAAAAAAAAAAATGGCTGCACAGTTTATATAAAAAGGGACATTTGACTGATGACATGTTAAACTTTTACTGCCCTGTCTTATAATACCAACTTTAAAGAAGAACTTCAGGTATGGATATTTGTATATAGTTATATTTGTCCAGCTTGGACCGATGTAACTATGTATATATCTCCTAGATTGTAAGCTCCCAGGATCAGGGCCCTCTTTTCCCTCTTGTATTGAACTGTATTGTTGCTGTATTGTCTCCCGTTATATTGTAAAGTGCTGAGCAAACTGTTGGCGCCATAAATCCTGTATAATAATAATGTATATAAATCCTGTATAATAATAATAACATAACATACATGCGGGATCTGTCATCAGTAAATCAACCCCTATGAACCTACAGATGGTATTCATTGCCTAGCCTTTTTGTTTCACAGTCGATTGTGGAGTTTCAACACTGAACTATCTATCTACTACTGTAAATAACCACTGAGAGCTGAAGACAACAGACAGGTCAGTCAACGTTTGAACAGCAGAATCCTCAAGACCCCAACAACTGGGCAGCACAGTGGCTAAATGGTTAGCACTTCCGCCTGGCAGTACTAGGGTCGTTGGTTCGAATCCCAACCACGGCACCACCTGCCTGGAGTTTGCAAGTTCTCCCTGTGCCTGTGTGGGTTTCCTCCGGGTACTCCGGTTTCCTCCCAAAGACATGCTGGTAGGCAGGGGCGGACTGACAACTCATGGGGCCCCTGGGCAATAGAGGATCATGGGGCCCCTGTGTCCTTGCCCAAACTCAAAAAAGCCTATGAAAAAGGTACCAGCAGGGGCATCTCATGGGGCCCCCTACTGACCCCGGGCCCTCGTGCAGTGCCAGAGTTTCCAAATGGTCAGTCTGCCCCTGCTGGTAGGTTAATTGGCTCCTGTCTAAATTGTCCCTAGTATGTGTATGTATGAATGTGAGTTTAGGGACCTTAGATTGTGCTCCCCTTGAGGGTTAGGGACCTTAGATTGTACACCCCTTGAGGGTTAGGGACCTTAGATTGTACACCCCTTGAGGGTTAGGGACCTTAGATTGTGCTCCCCTTGAGGGTTAGGGACTGATGTGAATGTACAATATATATAAGTACCTGAAATAGATCGATAGACCGAAGTTAAGGAACTGACACTAGTTTCAAACACCAGACCTCATGACCCCCAAAAAAAACTCTCGGTACCCACTAATGATCAGTAGCCGGTGGGACCAGCTCCTAATCATGTGACCACTGCGAAAGCCAGTCATAGTGGTCACATGATTACTGATCCTTCCACTGCAGTTGGGCGGGAAGGGGTTAAAGTAGATGGAGACCCTAACTAGACAAAACTGAGTTTGCTAAAGCCAACTGCATCCTGAACAACCGTTAGTGTTATTTTATTGAGATACTTTTTGCCTTTTCTTTTTGTTTTTGGCATCTTAGTGCTCCTTTTCACCTCCAGCCACTTCCTGTCTGCATGAACTCACACCACATATTGTTGTTGCGGCTTGTTGAGAGTGACAAGGTGGGACCATGCCTGCGCAATGTTGGATTGTACAGTCTTTTGTAGTCTTTAGAAAGTGATGCATGTTGGTGCATATGACAGGATGATGTCCCTATTGGAAGACAGCTGTCACCCTATAACAGAAAGTGCCAGAACAAGGACCTTCATGACCAGACCACCAAATTTGTTTTGCACTTAAAGTCACAGGTGTGTAAAGATTTAAAGGATATGTTCACCTTTCGTAACATGTTACACCCATATTCAGGATGTAACATATAGCATGTTACGAACGGACCGGCCACTGCACCCGATCCCCGTTGTGACAGCTAGCAAGGGATCTTCTCCTCCCTGATAGCTGTCACAATTTTAAAAAAAATTAGTATATAGTATTCTGTGAATGTGGGCGGCACAGTGGCTTAGTGGTTATCACATTTGCTGTGCAGTAAATGTGTCATGGGTTCGATTCCCGACCATGGCGCCTCCTGCATGGAGTTTGCATATTCTCCCTGTGCTTGCGTGGGTTTCCTCCGGGTGCTCCGGTTTCCTTCCACACTCCAAAGACATGCTGGTAGGTTAACTGGCTCCTGTCTACAATAGTCCTAGTTTCATCCCTGGCCATGCGGGATTTCCTGCATGGTAGGGGTTGGGGAAAGACCTGGCAACCTACCCTGTAAAATAATTGCTAAGAGAATTCATGGAAAAAGTCGCTTACGAGTGACGGTCCATGCAATCGCAAAGGGTCGGATACGACTGAATGGATAGATAGATAGATAGATTCTGTGAATGAGAAAAATACATGTCCCAGCAGACTTTGGGGCTGTCAGCTTGTAGTTCTCAATGAACTACCATGGTACTCCACAGAGCCATGGTAGTTCATTGAGACTTCCTGTCAGTAAGTATCTTCTTGCCCATACGGGATGTACGAGAAAGCAGATACAGTGGCAGATCAGTGGGAGACATGCATGGCACCAGAGATCTGCTGATTGCTGGCGCAATGCTTTAGAGCACAGGTGTCAAACTGGTGGCCCTCCAGCTGTTGCCAAACTACAAGTCCCATGAGGCATTGCAAGATTGACAGTTACAAGCATGACTCCCAAAAGCAGCGGCATGATGGGACTTGTAGTTTCGCAACAGCTGGAGGGCCGCCAGTTTGACATCCCTGCTTTAGAAGCTCAGCAAAAAAAATAATAAAACGCACATTTTTCTCCCTGCAAAAAAATGAGCATTTATTATTTTTTTGTTAAAAGGTGAACTTTTCCTTTAAGCCCAACTCCAGGATAAAAAATAACCCTTCTCCGACTACGGACTTAAAAACACAAACAAAAAAAATCCTTATTTTCACTTACCTTAAGTCACAGTCATCCAGCGTGGGGTCCTTCTCTCGGTTTACTTCCTGGATAGATCCTGCTTCCAGGTGTCCGTGCCACTGCCTGCGTATTGTGGACAATTCCAATTGGCTGGTCAGCAAAGGGGTCCTCTTAGGATCGAGACTACCAAGGGCAGTGAAAGGAGATGGGGCAGTAAGTTTAAAAGTGCGACACTGGACTAGCAGTCCCCAGAGGCAAAAATGGTGTCAGCGAGGGACCTGGATGGGGGGATTCAAGTGAGTAGAACTTACTTTACCAGGTAAGAGTAACTTAATACCTAGCTGGATTGGTTAGAGGAAGGTAGGGATGGAAAAAACAGATTCTGCCCATAGTATGGCTTCAAAAATGACCCTAGCCTGCTGAAATGGGAGTTGTTTGAGTCTAGATCAGCCTTCCTTAACCTTTTACTCCATAGGGACCCCTAAAATAATGTTCAGGCCTTAAAGCGGAGTTCCACTCACTCTGTAAAAAAATAAAAGTCAGCAGCTACAAAAACTGTAGCTGCTGACTTTTAAAAAACAGCCACTTACCTGTCCCATGATCCTGCGGTGCCCCCGCCGCAGCCCGTTTCACCGGCTGTCCTGTATTCCAGGCACCGGCATCTTCAGTGTGGGCACCCGGCCGTGACAGCTTGCGGCTTCACAGCCAGGTGCCCACTGCACTTCCTGAATGGCCCGTCACGTGTCCCAGACGACTACAGGGAGGGAGGGTAGGAAAACTTTCGCTTCCGATCGCCTAGGCGATAGCAGCAGACGTGGGAGCGGGTACCTGTCAATTTTGGGTACCTGCTCCCCAAAGGTGCCAATCCTTAATGGGGAGCGGGGGCCAGTCTTTAAAGCGGAACTTCCCCTTTTGGGTGGAACTCTGCTTTAATAAAACCAATTTCTCAGAAGTCAATAGGGAACATGTCCCTTACATTGGTGACCAGTAGAAAGCATGCAGAATGCTCTTACATACAGTTAAAAGATAATGGTATCAAGCTGCTGACCCCACCATCAAAAGGGAGGTCCATCGGCCACCACAGCTCAAGGAACCCCAGTTGGGAATGGCTGTTCCAGATGGACTAACACCTATTCTGACTATCCTGTGTAAGAAAAATATATATACTTACCTATTTTCAAGCCACTCCGGACCGGCCACGTGATCTCACCTGTGTCAACCAGCTCTGGCTGCAGGGGAAAAGAGAGAGCAGCTGGCAATACCAGGTAGCAGTGATGTCACCCATATGCTTACTATGGCTAATCCACTGTCAGCGATCTCTCTACTCACCTGAAGCCGCCAATGGCTAATACAGGGAACTGGATCACATGTCCGGACCAAAGAGGCCTGAAAATAGGTATGTATACATCATTCTTACACAGGTTGGTCAGCACAGGTGGTAGGAGAGGATAAGAAGCAGTTTTAAGATTAGTTAGGTTTATCCTGGAGTTCTACTTTAACTATGATTGTACCATCAGATAAAAGATCAACCAGCCCCAGCTTGAGCAGCCCCTAGCAACCTCTGGAGGAAAGCTGGTTGGCAATGGCTGCCAGTACCGGGAGAGGTTCAGCCAGCAGGGAGAAAGCTGGTTGGCAATGGCTGCCAGTACCGGGAGAGGTTCAGCCAGCAGGGAGAAAGCTGCTTGGCAATGGCTGCCAGTAACGGGAGAGGTTCATCCAGAAGGGAGAAAGCTGCTTGGCAATGGCTGCCAGTACCGGGAGAGGTTCATCCAGCAGGGAGAAAGCTGCTTGGCAATGGCTGCCAGTACCGGGAGAGGTTCATCCAGCAGGGAGAAAGCTGCTTGGCAATGGCTGCCAGTACCGGGAGAGGTTCATCCAGCAGGGAGAAAGCTGGTTGGCAATGGCTGCCAGTAACGGAAGAGGCTCATCCAGCAGGGAGAAAGATGCTTGGCACTGGCTGCCAGTAACAGGAGAGGTTCATCCAGCAGGGAGAAAGCTGCTTGGCAATGGCTGCCAGTACCGGGAGAGGTTCATCCAGCAGGGAGAAAGCAGGTTGGCAATGGCTGCCAGTACCGGGAGAGGTTCATCCAGCAGGGAGAAAGCTGGTTGGCAATGGCTGCCAGTACCGGGAGAGGTTCATCCAGCAGGGAGAAAGCTGGTTGGCAATGGCTGCCAGTAACGGAAGAGGCTCATCCAGCAGGAAGAAAGCTGCTTGGCACTGGCTGTCAGTACCGGGAGAGGTTCATCCAGCAGGGAGAAAGCTGGTTGGCAATGGCTGCCAGTACCGGGAGAGGTTCATCCAGCAGGGAGAAAGCAGGTTGGCAATGGCTGCCAGTACCGGGAGAGGTTCATCCAGCAGGGAGAAAGCTGGTTGGCAATGGCTGCCAGTACCGGGAGAGGTTCATCCAGCAGGGAGAAAGCTGGTTGGAAATGGCTGCCAGTACCGGGAGAGGTTCATCCAGCAGGGAGAAAGCTGGTTGGTAACGGCTGCCAGTACCGGGAGAGGTTCATCCAGCAGGGAGAAAGCTGGTTGGCAATGGCTGCCAGTACCGGGAGAGGCTCATCCAGCAGGGAGAAAGCAGGTTGGCAATGGCTGCCAGTACCGGGAGAGGTTCATCCAGCAGGGAGAAAGCTGGTTGGAAATGGCTGCCAGTACCGGGAGAGGTTCATCCAGCAGGGAGAAAGCTGGTTGGTAACGGCTGCCAGTACCGGGAGAGGTTCATCCAGCAGGGAGAAAGCTGGTTGGCAATGGCTGCCAGTACCGGGAGAGGCTCATCCAGCAGGGAGAAAGCAGGTTGGCAATGGCTGCCAGTACCGGGAGAGGTTCATCCAGCAGGGAGAAAGCTGGTTGGCAATGGCTGCCAGTACCGGGAGAGGTTCATCCAGCAGGGAGAAAGCTGGATGGAAATGGCTGCCAGTACCGGGAGAGGTTCATCCAGCAGGGAGAAAGCTGGTTGGCAATGGCTGCCAGTACCGGGAGAGGTTCATCCAGCAGGGAGAAAGCTGGATGGAAATGGCTGCCAGTACCGGGAGAGGTTCATCCAGCAGGGAGAAAGCTGGTTGGTAACGGCTGCCAGTACCGGGAGAGGTTCATCCAGCAGGGAGAAAGCTGGTTGGCAATGGCTGCCAGTACCGGGAGAGGTTCATCCAGCAGGGAGAAAGCTGGATGGAAATGGCTGCCAGTACCGGGAGAGGTTCATCCAGCAGGGAGAAAGCTGGTTGGCACTGGCTGCCAGTACCGGGAGAGGTTCATCCAGCAGGGAGAAAGCTGCTTGGCAATGGCTGCCAGTACCGGGAGAGGCTCATCCAGCAGGGAGAAAGCAGGTTGGCAATGGCTGCCAGTACCGGGAGAGGTTCATCCAGCAGGGAGAAAGCTGGTTGGCAATGGCTGCCAGTACCGGGAGAGGTTCATCCAGCAGGGAGAAAGCTGGTTGGAAATGGCTGCCAGTACCGGGAGAGGTTAATCCAGCAGGGAGAAAGCTGGTTGGTAACGGCTGCCAGTACCGGGAGAGGTTCATCCAGCAGGGAGAAAGCTGGTTGGCAATGGCTGCCAGTACCGGGAGAGGTTCATCCAGCAGGGAGAAAGCTGGTTGGCAATGGCTGCCAGTATCGGGAAAGGTTCATCCAGCAGGGAGAAAGCTGGTTGGCAATGGCTGCCAGTACCGGGAGAGGTTCATCCAGCAGGGAGAAAGCTGGTTGGCACTGGCTGCCAGTACCGGGAGAGGTTCATCCATCGCCCAGAGCAAGGATACTAAACTGCACCCCCTCCCTCACTGCTAGTGCATGTTGTAATATGGGTGTACCACCCTGCGTTCATTCCTTATCCCCTTGCTCTGCTGCACCCAGCTGTCCATCCTGCCCACCCCTTGTCCCTGATGGCTGCTCTAGATGGACTTTATTGCCAAAAGGCCTGAGACTATTACAATATCAATCTGTTCAAAAGTAAACCAGCACATTAAAATGATACCAACTATACATACAGGCCACAGCTTGAGGAACCCTGAGCAACCTCTAAAGGAACCCTGAATGGCAACGGTTGGTCTAGAAATTTTTAATTGCCAAAGACTTGACATTGCCTTACAATAGAATACCGGTGAAGAGTAAAGCAGCACATTAAAAGGATATAACTTATGCACAAACCAACAAACGGGAGGTCAACTAGCCCCCAACTTTCGGAACCTTTAGCAACCTCTGGAGGAAACCTGGTTGGCAATGGCTGTCCTAGATGGGACTTTATTACCAAAGGCCTGAGACTTCCTAACAATATCAATCTGCTGAAATATAAACCAGTGCAATAAAATGATACCAACTATACATCCAGGGAGGAGGTCAGGGGGTCAATTGGCCATATCATGAGAAACCCTAAGCAACCTCCTGAGGAACCCTGCATTGGATTGGCTGTTCTAGAAAGTCTTTATTGTCAAAGGCCTGTTTGCTGCCTTACAATAAAAACTGGTGAAAAGTAAACCAGCACTTCAAAAGGATATTAATTCTGCACAAACCTTTCCATAGGAGGACAACCAGCCCCCAACCTGAAGAACCCCTTGAAGAACCCCTAGCAACCTCTGGAGGAACCCTGGTTGTTGTAAACAGCTGCTGGACTTTATTGCAAAGGCCTGATAGTACCTTAAAATATTAAACTGGTGAAAAGTAAACCTATTAAAAGAATATAAACTATGCATACACCATCAGATGGGGGGGTGTCAAACAGTCACAGCTCAAGGAACCCCGGTTGGGAATGGCTGATCTAGATGGACTTTATGACCACAAGCCTGGGACTACCTTCCAATAACAAGCTGGAGAAAAGCACGGCGAAAGGTAAACCAGCACATTAAAATGAGATTCACATTAGTGATCTTAGCCACATTCACATCTGAGCATTTTGGCGCCAAAGTGCGCTAGCGCTCAGCAATTACAATCACATTCTTTTCAACACAGGCCATTCACATTTCTACACTCAAAGAGGTACATTCACTTTTCTTTTGGGGGGGGGGGGATTGTACCTTTTTGGCTACTTAGACTTGCAATGGAGCACCTATAAATGTTTGACAATCGTTCTCCTCCTCCCGCCAGGGAGCTTACATGCATGCATAGAAAATACTTGTAGAACACTCCTTCCCTGTTCACACCTGAGCGTTTTGCAGCTCCAAAACGCTCAACAAGCCTACTCCCATGGTTTGCAGTTGTCTCTGCCCACATAGCAGTGCTCAGGTGCCTGAAGTTCCTAAAGGAACACAACCTACGTCAGAAGAACAAAGCATTTTTGGACCCATGGACTTCGAAAGCGCACACAAAACTTCCATTAGAAAAGTCTGTGGGATCAAAATGTATGTTACTGTCCCAAGAAACTTCTGTATGGAACTTCACTGCTAAAAATGCACAAAAAAATGCTCAAGTGTGATTGGGGGGGGGGAAGGATTATTGCTGTGAAGCCGATCTTGCACAGGACAGGCCCTTGTAAACAAAGCCGATCTGTGGGGCATAATGTAGCCCTCTGTGAAAAGTCAATCTGTGTGGCACCATGCAGTCTTTTGTTAAAAAAAAAGCCAATGTGTGAGGTATGATGCTGCCCTGTGTAAACAAAGCTGCCCTGTGTAAACAAAGCTGAACTGTGGAAGACAATAAAGCAACAAAGCCAATCTGTGGGGCATAATGCAGTCCTGTATAAACAAAGCCAATATGTGGGACATAATGCAGCCCTGTATAAACAAAGCCAATATGTAGGACATAATGCAGCCCTGTATAAACAAAGCCAATATGTAGGACATAATGCAGCCCTGTATAAACAAAGCCAATGTGTGGCACAATGCAACCCTATGTAAAAAAAAAAGTCAATCTGTGGGGCAAAATACAGCCGTGTCAACAAAATTAATCTGTAGAACTCAGCACAGCCATATATAAACAAAGTCAATGTGTGGCACAATGCAGCCCTGTTTAATCAAAGTCAATCTGTTGGGGAACATTGCAGCCCTATGTAAACAAAGCCAATCTACAGGGCAAAGCACAGCCCAATGTAAACCTAGCCAATCTGTGTGGCACAATGCAGCTCCATGTAAACAAAGCTAACCAGTGCAGCATAATTCAGCCCCAGTAAAGCCCTGTGTTAACAAGACCAATCTATGGGGGACAATACAGCCCTGCGAAACAAAGCGAAGCCCCATATGAACAAAGCAAATTTGTGTAACTCAGCACAGCCCCATGTAAACGAAGCCAATGTGTGACACAATTGCAGTCCTGTGTAAACAAAGTCAATCTGTGGGGCATAGCCTCCTGTATACAAGGCCAATCTTTGGGGTACACTGTAGCCCTGTGTAAATGAAGCCAATCTGTGCAGCACAACACAACAAAGGCTGTGTAATAAAGGCTAATCTGTGCAACACAGTACAGCCCTATGTAAATAAAGCCAATTTGTGGAACTTAGCACAGCCCCATGTAAAAAAAGACAATCCGTGGGATACAGCATAGCCTTGTGTAAACAAGGTCAATCTTTGGGTCACAATACAGCCCCATGTAAACAAAGCCAAACTGTGGGGCACAATGCAATTCTGTGTAAATAAAGCCAAACTATGCAGCACAATTCAGTATTCTGTAAACAAAGCCAGTCTGTGGAACACAGCGCAGCCCTGGTTAATAAAAGCCAATATGAGGTGCATAATAGATTTTCAACAAGGTCAATCTGTGGGGGAACAATACGGCTCCATGTAAACCACACAAATCTATAGGGCACGGTACAGCTCAGCCTAATGTAAACAAAGCCCAGCTGTGCAGTACAATTCAGCCCCATGTAAACAAAACCAAGCTGTGGGGCACAATGCAGCCTTGCATAAAAAAGCCAAGCTGTGCAGCACATTTCAGTACTATGTAAGCAAAGCCAATCTGTGGGGTACAATGCAGAACCTGTGTAAACAAAGCCAATCTGTGGAACGCAGTGCAGCCCTATTTAAACAAAGCCTATTTATGGGGCATAAGAGATTGTTTAACAAGGTCAATTTGTGGTGAGCAATAAAGTCCCATGTAGACAACACCAATCTACAAGGCACAGTACAGCTCAGCCTAATGTAAACAAGGCCAAGCTGTGCAGCACATTTCAGTGCTATAAAAACAAAGCCAATCAGGGGGACACAACACAGCCCTGTTTAAACAAGGTCAATCTGTGGGGAAACAATAAAGCCCCATGTAAACAATGCCAATCTATAGGGTATAGCATTGCTCAGCCTAATGTAAACAAAGCCAAGCTGTGCAGCACAATTCAGTCCTATGTAAGCAAAGCCAATCTGTGAGGCCCAATGCAGTTCTGCGTAAACAAAGCCAAACTGTGGGAAACAGCACAGCCCTGTTTAAACAAGGTCAATCTTTGGGGAAACAATAAAGCCCTAGTTAAAGCCAATCTATACAGCACAGCTCAGCCTATCGTAAACAAAGCTGATCTGTGTGTCACATTTCAGCTCCATGTAAACAAATCCAGCCTATGGGTCACAATGCAGTCCTGTGTAAACAAAGCCAATCTGTTGGGACACAGCACGGCTCCATTTACATAAGGTTAGCCTGTGGGGCACAATACAGCCTCATGAAAAAAAAAAGGCCAATCTGTGGGGCACAATGCAGTCCTGTGTAAACAAGGCCAATCTGTGGGGCACAATGCAGTCCTGTTTAAACAAAGCCAATCTCTAGGGGGCAGTGCAGTCTTGTGTAAACAAGGGCAGTCTTTGGGGCACAATATAGCCCTGTGTAAGCAAAGTCAACCTGTGCACACAATACAGCCATATGTAAACAAAGTCAGCCTGTGCACACAATTCAGCCATATGTAAGCAAAGCCAATCTGTGGAACACACTGCAGCTCTGAATAAACAAAGCCAATCTGTGGAACACAGTGCAGCCCTGTATAAACAAAGCCAGTCTGTGGAACACAGTGCAGCTCTGCATAAATAAAGCCAATCTGTGGAACACAGTGCAGCCCTGTATAAACAAAGCCAGTCTGTGGAACACAGAGCAGCCCTGCATAAACAAAGCCAGTCTGTGGAACACAGTGCAGCCCTGCATAAACAAAGCCCGTCTGTGGAACACAGTGCAGCCCTGCATAAACAAAGCCAGTCTGTGGAACACAGTGCAGCCCTGCATAAACAAAGCCAATCTGTGGAACACAGTGCAGCCCTGCATAAACAAAGCCCATCTGTGGAACACAGTGCAGCCCAGCATAATAAAAGCCAGTCTGTGGAACACAGTGCAGCCCTGCATAAACAAAGCCAGTCTGTGGAACACAGTGCAGCCCTGCATAAACAAAGCCAGTCTGTGGAACACAGTGCAGCCCTGCATAAACAAAGCCAGTCTGTGGAACACAGTGCAGCCCTGTATAAACAAAGCCTCTCTGTGGAACACAGTGCAGCCCTGTATAAACAAAGCCTCTCTGTGGAACACAGTGCAGCCCTGTATAAACAAAGCCTCTCTGTGGAACATAGTGCAGCCCTGTATAAACAAAGCCTCTCTGTGGAACACAGTGCAGCCCTGTATAAACAAAGCCCATCTGTGAGGCATAATAGATTGTTTAATAAGGTCAATCTGTGGGGAACAATAAAGCCCCATGTAAACAAAACCAATGTATAGAGCACGGCCCAGCCTAATGTAAACAAAGCCAATGTGTTTGGTACGTTTCAGCTCCATGTAAACAAAGCCAGCCTGTGGGGCACAATGCAGGCCTGTGTAAACAAAGCCAATGTTACGTGTGCTGGGGCTCCTGGAGGGGTGAGCCTATACAGTGGTAGACATCATAGGTGTAGATTACAGTACAGAGCAGGCCTGAGGCCCATACACACCTTCCATAGACAAGACACAGATGGCTGGGGGAGGGGAAGGGTCCAGCAATGCTCAGGCTGTACGTAGGACACCACAAGGGGGTATAGGGACAATGGAGGGACCATGGCCCCCCGGTCAGGGATGTTTATTGAACACTGGCTGCCATTGTTGCGGAGTAGTGGGTGCAGGGAGCGGGTACCGGGGTGTGAGGGCCCGGCCTGGCAGGTGGTGAGCCGCCGTGGAGGAAGGGGGGAGGTTACTATGACAGAGACACACTCACCCCCGAGACACACCACCGCCCAGCGCCTCACACCGCTCCGTACTTCCCGGGGCCTGCCCCATAACCCTCCGCGATAACGGGAAGCAGATAGGCAAAACTCCCACCCCCCTTCTCCCTCAGCCGCGACCAATCAGAAAGCGGCGCCGCAAAGAGAGCCCCGAAGGCTGCAAAGTACAACACAGGGGCGGCAACGCGCCTGCGCAGCGCGGGACGTTCTCGGCGCTGATTGGCGGAGACGTCTTCCCTCTGCGCAAAGTTTCCTCCCCACCTCCTCTGGTAGCTAGGCGACGTGCTGTTAGAGCGTCGCGCAGGCGCCGTGTTGCCGGAAGTGGTGTGCGCGCTGCCTTTTTTTGTTCCCCTCCTCCCCTTATCTGCTGTTGTCAAGCCGTTGGAAGATGTGAGAGAGGTTGCCGGGGGAGCTGATAGGATGTTGGCGCGCCGTCTGAGGTGGGGGATGTGAATGCATGCTTTGTGGTTAATGTGGGTACAGCAGTGCTCTGACTGAGGAGAAGGAAGAAGAAAAAAAATAACCACCTTAGGAAATGCTAGTTGTCATGCGTTATTCTGCTCCTCTGGCTTCATTGGTCCCTTGAGTCTTTGCGGTGCTGACCTGAAACAAGCATGCAGCAAGTGAAGTCTGAGTACTGATCAGTGGAATGGGCCTCATTCATTAAGCCCTGAAATAATTTCACAAGAGTTTCTGTCTGTATGGGGGGGGGGGCTCTTTACCCTTTGGTTGCCAGGGCCGGATTTGCATTTTTTGTGAACCTTTTAACCCCTTGCCCTCCTGAGGATTCCCCCCGACCAGGCCATTTTTTGCGTTACGGCGCTGTGTTACTTTACCCTGACAATTGCGCGGTCATGCAACGTTGCATCCAAATGAGATTTACGTAATTTTTTTCCCCCAAAATTATTATTATACAGGATTTATATATTATTATTATACAGGATTTATATATTATTATTATACAGGATTTATATATTATTATTATTATACAGGATTTATATATTATTATTATACAGGATTTATATATTATTATTATTATACAGGATTTATATATTATTATTATACAGGATTTATATATTATTATTATTATACAGGTTTTATATATTATTATTATTCAGGATTTATATATTATTATTATTATACAGGATTTATATATTATTATTATTATACAGGTTTTATATATTATTATTATTCAGGATTTATATATTATTATTATTATACAGGATTTATATATTATTATACAGGATTTATATATTATTATTATTATACAGGATTTATATATTATTATTATTATTATACAGGATTTATATATTATTATTATTATACAGGATTTATTTATTTATTATTATTATACAGGATTTATATAGCGCCAACAGTTTGCTCAGCGCTTTACAATATAAAGGGAGACAATACAGCAACCATACAGTTCAATACGAGAGGGATAGGAGGGCCCTGATCCTGGGAGCACAAATGGAGCTTTGTTTCGGTGGTATTTGATCGCCTGTCCGGTTTTTATTTTTTGCGCTATAAAAAAAAAAGACCAACAATTGTGAAGAAAAAAACCCTATATTTTCTACTTTTTTGCTATTAAACGTCCAGTAAAAAAATGTAAACACATTTCATCATAAATTTAGGCAAAATGTATTCTGCAACATATCTTTGCTAAAAAAAAAAATATCACAATACCTGTAAATTGGTCTACATGCAAATTATAGCGTTTACAAATGGCTGTATAGATACTGGCATTTAAAAAAAAAATTTATACTAGTAAAGGCGGTGATCAGCGACTTATAGTGGGACTGCGGTGGACATTTTGACACTGGGGAGGAACTAACTGCCACTGACATCCCCAGTGACACCAATACAGTGATCAGGGTGAATAAAAACCACTGACACTGTACTAATGGCACTGGGCAGGAAGGGGTTAACACCTGGGGTGATCAAAGGGTTAACTGTGTGTTTCACTAGGGAGACATGCTGTGCAGAGAAGTACACAGCAGCATGTCCTTGCTGGCAGGAGAGAGACTTGTGGTGTTTACACACCGGTCTCTCCCCTGTCACTGTTTCATGGCGATCACTGGGTGCTGGCGAGGAATCTCTGTCCAGAAACCGGTGATCGACATCTGTAGCCGCCAATGGCGGCGCGGGTAGGGCGGCGTGCGCACGTGCCCGCTACCCGGAAATGCAGGTCGCGTATATAAACGTGATTTTGCGCAGCCCTTCCGCCCTGTAGCAGTATTTCTGCTATAGAGCGGTGGGGAAGCAGTTTAAAGGCAGATTGTTTAAAACTCCCCCAAACACATTTTTAATGAAAGCAGAGACCGTGGAGAATAAAACAGCGGTTGTTCCAATTTTTTACATCACTTGATATTGGTGCAATGGTTTATCAAGTGCAAATTTTCAGTAAAAAAAAAAATTGTTTTACGGCGCACCAAAACAATATATTGCCTAATTTTTGGTAAAATTTAAAAGATGAGGTTGCACCGAGTAAATAGATACCAAACATGTCAAGTCTGAAAATTGCATGCGCTCGCGGAAATGGTGACCAGCTTGCAAATTTTCTATAGGCGATGCTTTAACCTGGAGCCCGTTTTGTGTTTTTAGCATGTTTGAAAAAAAAATATTTTAGGCCTGTAGATTAGTTAAAACCGCCAAACATGATGTGTTTTCAGAAATCGGACACCCTGGAGAATAAAATAGTGGTCATTTCGATGTCCCATGATATTAAACGATTTGTGAAATGCAGAATTTCATTAACCCCTTCCCGCCGGCGCCTCCCGGCCCTTTAAGAGTTTCAGGAGGCGGGGCAGGGTTTAGGGATCATGTGACCGCCGTGACGCGTCATCACGGCGGTCACATGATCGCAAAAGGTCCCGATCAAAAGAGCAGACCGGGACCTTTCTGTGAGTACCGGACATGTGTGCTGGGAGCGCGCAGGGTGCGTGCTCTCAGCACATATGTTTTTTGTTAATTGCACACAAATGTGCGGCCGCTTGGCGTCTAGGCCTAGACGCTGGGAGGCCACACATTTGTGTGCGGCCGGCATGAAGAGGTTAAAATACACACCAAAGCAGGGCTCAACAAATCCCAGGCGCCAGGTCACAATAGCGAATAAAAATCCTATTGTCCTGGGTGCCTGGGATTTTGTCAGACATCCACCTCCCACTTGCCATTCGTGCTGCAGCCATCTTTCATGCAGTTCTGGGAGGGCGTCTATTGATGTCCTCCCAGAACCTCGCACACCCGTGCCACATACCCCCTAGTCTATGCATCAGGCACGCTCTATGATCGCAGCTGATAACAGATTGAGGTAAAGGATCAATCACTGCGGCCCTTTACCATGTGATCAGCTATGTCAAATCCCAGCTGTGACAACGTAAGAAAAGGAAAGATAACTGCCTATCCTGTGACGAGATATTTAAATTGATAATCAAGGCACTGATCATCACTGCAGCATATCAACGCCCATCAATGCTGCCTTATCAGTGCCGCTGTCTGTGCCCATCAGTGCAGCATATCAGTGTCCGTCAATGCCGCCTTATCAGGGCATCCTCATCAGTGCCCATTAATCCCTATTAGTGCTGCCTTATCAATGCAGCCTCATTGGTGTCGCTGTCTGTGCCCGTCAGTGCAAACTTATCAGTGCAGCATATCAGTGTCCATCAATGCTGCCTTATCAGGGCATCCTCATCATTGCCCATCAATCGCTATCAGTGCTGCCTTACAGTGCCCATCAATGCTGCCTTATCAGTACAGCCTCATCGGTGCCGCTATCTGTGCCCATCAGTGCCAACTTATCACTGCATCATATCAGTGTCCATCAATGCCTTATCAGTGCAGCCTCATCACCACACATCGGCAACGAAGAAAAATTACTTATTAGCAAACTTTTATATCAGAAACAAAGAAAAAGAGTTTTTGGGGTTTTTTTCCCAAAAAAATGTTCAGCCTTTTTTTTGTTTGTTTAGCAAAAAATAAACACCAGTGATGATGAAATACCACAAAAAGAAAGCTCTATTTGTGTGAAAAAAATTAAAATAATTTCATATGGGTACAGCGTTGCATGACCGCGTAATTGTCATTGAAAGTATGACCGCGCTGAAAACTGGCCTGGGCAGTAAGGGGGTGAAAGTGCCCTGTAGGCAAGTGGTTAGAAAAAACTGGCTCCTAAATTTTTTTTATTTTTTTTTATTATTTTTTTTTTAGCCGGCTTCTAGGTGCAGAACAAATTTGTCAAGCCCTGCGCTAATTTTCGAACACACAAACACAATTTATTATCAAATTTTTATGGTACAATATAAAACATGAGGTTGTGCTGAGTAAGTAGATACCCAACGTGTGAAACCTTGACATTGCGAGCACCTGTGAAACGGCAAAAACTTCAGTACCCTATATTTTCTGTAGTTGACGCTTTAACACTTTTGCTGCCAGAGCTGTTTTTGCATTTTTGTGCCGTGTGTTAAAAGACACGTTTTAGGCCCCTATTATTATTATACAGTATTTATAAAGCGCCAACAGTTTGCTCAGCGCTGTACATTAAAATGGGAGACAGTACAATAACAATACAATGCGATACACGAGGGGTTCGAGGGCCCTGCTTCTTGAAGTTTACAATCTAGGAGGGAGGGGATGGTGGTACAGGAGGAAATGGCTGTGGGGGATGGAGTGGTAGGAAGAGTGGAGGAGGGCGGCAATTAGCAGGGGGTGGGCTTCCCTGAAGAGGTGGGTTTTCAGGGTGCGCCTAAAGGAGAGGAGAGTAGGTGATAGTCTGATGGATTGGGGTAGGGAGTTCCAGAGGATGGGTGACACCCTGGAGAAGTCCTGGAGGCGGGCATGGGAGGAGGAGACCAGGGAACTAGAGAGAAGGAGGTCTTGTGAGGAGCGGAGTGTGCGTGTTGGGCGGTACTTGGATATTAGGTCAGTGATGTAGTTCGGGGCAGTATGGTGGACAGCTTTGTACGTCAGTGTTAGGATTTTGAATTTGATCCGTTGCGCAATCGGAAGCCAGTGGAGGGATTGGCAGAAAACATATTCAGTGGGTAAAACAAGTATTGTACACGTCACCATTTTTCTCAGTAAATATATTTCTAAAGGTGCTATTCACATAAAATTTTCACATGTCGGTAACAACCCGTGCAATCCATACATACAAGGAAACCAAAATAAATAAATTCAGAAATTAAGTTATGTGCAATAAAATTGAATGACACAGGGAAAAAGTATTGAACACACTGAAACGTATCTAATACTTCATACAAAATACTTTGTTGGCAATGATGGCTTGAAGACGCCTCCTGTATGGAGAAACTAGTTGCATGCATTGTTTGGTGTGATTTTGGCCCATTCTTCCACACAGTCTTCAAATATTGAAGGTTCCGTGGACCTCTTCTATAAACTCTGATCTTTAGTTCTTTTCATAGATTTTTTTTTTTTTTTTTGTATTGGTTTCAAGTCAGGTGATTGGCTGGGTCATTCTAGCATCTTTATTTTCTTTATTTGAAACCAATTGAGAGTTTCCTTGGCTTTGTAAAAGAATAGAGTAATAGAATAGAAAATAAAAGAATAGAATATAGCTGTCTTCCGAAATTCAAATTTCAGATAGAAGAGAACCAGCTATTCTTCACAAATAATTTAGCTCAATGTGATATTTTCAATTCAAATACTTCAAATCCATTGGAAAAGTTTGAATCCGGTTGAAAACGAATAAATTAAACCAAAATAAACTAATTTTGTTACGAATGCAGTTGAACAAAATGAGTAACTTAAACCTTCCCGACCTCCCTATATACACTGGAATTTGTATTAACCATTATTTATTTATTTATTTATTTAATACTAGTACTGGCACTGATCAGCGACTTATAGTGGGTCTGTGATAGTGCGGTGGGCAATCAAACACCAACTGACACTGGGTAGGAACTGATTAGCTGACACTGGCATCACCAGTGACCTTAATCTCCCTGGCGGTATTCCCGAGTGTAGCTCGGGGAAAAGTTTCAGTACCAAAAGCGGTAACCCCGAGCTACACTCGGGCTTACCATGCGGCGTTGCTCTGGGATTCCCTGCAGCACTTACCTTGTCCTTCGCTCCCGCGATGCGTCCCCTGCAGCGTCCCCGGCCATCTCCAGCCGATGCCGGCATCCGGCTTCCGTGTTCCGGTCCCTGCAAGCGTTGGGATGTACGGGGGACGGAACCGGCGGCAAATTTAAAAAGTCATTTTCTAATAAACTAAAATCACATAGTATTCTATTCCTGTATCAAACCATTTCACATACATTTTGTCCCGAGTGCTTTGTCCGCCGCCCTGCCTGCATTTTTACTGTTCTTTCTGCCTGGAAACTCAGAAACGTCCATGGCGTCCAAAAAGCGTCCCTTTAGGTCAGACGCGGTTTTAGACCGGCTAGAGAACAGCGATAGTAAATCAGAACCACTTGCAGAATTGAGTGATAATGATTCGTGGGGGAAATTCGCCATCAGACACTGAAAACGATTCTGCGACTTTGCTCAGCGATGTGCGAACTTGGCGCTTTATTTCACATTTCAGTGTTTTTGGTTTGATTATATTATTACTTTTTATGATTATTTATTAAATTATAATTTATGATTTCGTGTTTCAAGTTTTATCATACCCGGGATGTTTACTAGACTCTTGTTCGGACAGATTTCAGTGAGTTATTCCTAAGAATTACAGGCCTACAATAAAAAAAACTACATATTTCCATGCAAAAAAATGTACCGCTTTCAGCACAGAAATATGGACATAATCAGACCGCTAGGGAGGTTAAGACAGTGATCAGTGCTAATAATACACACTGTCACTGTACTAAAGACACTGGTTGGGAAGGGGTTAACATCTCAGCTTATCAAGGGGTCAAATGTGTGCCTAGCAATGTGTAAAATGTGGTGCTATTTAGCAGTAGATCCTTGTTTCTCATCCCTGCTTTGCAGGGAGAAGAAACAGATCGTTCCCTCCCGTAGAGAGCCCTGTGTTGATTGTCATGAATCATTGGTTGGGACCTAAATCCCGCTGTGTGCAATCCCAGTGGGAATCGGTGACCGGGGGGTGCAAGTGCACATCCTGTACCTGGAAGAAGCTAGTGACTCACAGTTGTGTTGCTGTTCCTGGCAGGGGTAGGCAACCTGTGGCTCTCCAGCTGTTGCAGGACTGAAAGTTCCATCATGCCTCTGCAAGTCATAGCTGTAACTGTCAGTTTTGTAATGTTGCAATGCCTCATGGGAAATTAGTTCCACAACAGCTAGAGAGCTGCAGGTTGCCTACCCTGCTGTATGGGATGCTGAGTACATGGCAGGCGGTTGGTCTGAATTCGGGGATAGGCAAATATTGTCTACATTCATCATGTGTACTCTTCTTCAACCTCTGAGAGCTTTATTTCTTATAGATCTGCGCAGTAATCCAGCGTGACACTTTCTTCCTGTAATAAAGACCGCTCACTGCTGTGCTCTCTCCTTGTGCACGGGGACTGGTCTTGTGTCTCAGCTGTCAGAATGCAATGATTATTATTATCCAGTATTTATAAAGCGCCAATAGTTTGCTCAGCGCTGAGGGGGACAGAACATGTGACAGAACAATACCAATACAATGCAAAACATGAGGGGATCGAGGGCCCTGCTCCTTGGAGCTTACAATCTAGGAGGGAGGGGATGGTGGCACAGGAGGAGATAGCTGTGGGGGATGGAGTGGTAGGAGGAGTGGAGGAGGTCGGCAGGTTAGCAGGGGGTGGGGTAGGTTTCCCTGAAGAGATGGATTTTCAGGGTGCGCCTAAAGGAGAGGAGAGCAGGTGATAATCTGATGGGTTGGGGCAGAGAGTTCCAGAGGATGGGTGACGTCCTGGAGGCGGGCATGGGAGGAGGAGAGAAGGAGGTCTTGTGAGGAGCGGAGTGTGCGTGTTGGGTGGTACTTGGATATTAGGTCAGTGATGTAGTTCGGGGCAGTATGGTGGACAGCTTTGTACGTCAGTGTTAGGATTTTGAATTTGATCCGTTGCGCAATCAGAAGCCAGTGGAGGGATTGGCAGAGGGGGGTGGCGGAGACGGAGCGGTTGGAAAGGTGAATGAGTCTGCAATGATCACTGCTGCCAGCTATAGCTAGTAGCAGTGATTATACAAAAAAACAAAACTGAGAGGTTGGTAGTACTGAAGCTGATTTGATCGATTTACTTCAGTAGAACCAGCCTGCCCATAGATGGATCGAAATTCATTCAGTTTCTGAGATTTGATCCATTTATGGCTGGCTTTAGTGTGGTTTCCATTGAGTGCAGTTTCAGACATTCTGTGCAGGAAGTCTTTCACTGTGTGGCTTGTTATGTTTGCCATTGAGGTGTCAACCATTGGATTTGCAAATGAAAAAGGAACAGCAGTTTTGCATTGCAGATTTTAGAATCCTAAAAACCGAGGTCTGTATTTTCCAGTTCAGCACTCCTCCTAAATACATTTACTATTGCAGTCTATTTTAAAGCGATATTAAACCCAAAGGCAAACATTTTATTATATTGCAGCTTGCCAATTCTTAGATGTGGCAGCTGCTTTTTTTTTTTTTTCTTTTTTTTTTTTTTTTAATGTTTTATCCTGGTGATCTGGCCAGTAAGTCTGTTGTTTTTCAATAGAACAAGCTCTCCTGCTAAAGCAGGGATGAGACAAACCATTTACCACTGTCAGAGGTGCTCACAATGATCAACTTTTATTTATTCATGGAAATCCTTTATCCCAAAAGGGAAAAAATATTTTCTGTAACGGATTATAAAGTATTAGCTGGAGTTTGGCTTCAGTGTGTTAGTAGTTCTAAATTTGTTAATACATGTAACATGCCCCTCCTCTCAGACTGACAGTGCTGCTGTCCGCTGTGCCCCCTGTGCTCCTTCATCCAGAGTTGTTGGGCACTCTAATACGGGAGGTGTGTTACTGGCCAGATCACCAGGTGAAAAGAGAGGAAAAAGCCTAAAAGAAAACTAATGCAGCCGCTACATCTAATGATTGGTAAGCTGCAATATATTGTATTTTTGTTTTTGGGTTTAATAACACTTTACGTTGTTCATGTAACAAATCCAATCCCTGCCCAAATCTTGTAGACTTCACACAACATCTCCAAGATACGCCCGTTCTTAACCTCTGAAACCACTAAGCAACTTTTTCCCTCCCTGGTTATCTCTCGCCTTGACTATTGTAACTCCCTCCTCATTGGCCGACCTCATCACAGGCTATCCCCTCTTCAGTCTATCATGAATGCTGCTGCCAGACTCATCCACCTTACTAACCGTTCTGTATCTGCCATCCCCTCTCTGCCAATCCCTCCACTGGCCTCCACTCAGTGTCCTCCACCCTGCTCTGCCAATCCCTCCACTCAGTGTCCTCCACCCCTCTCTGCCAATCCCTCCACTCAGTGTCCTCCACTCAGTGTCCTCCACCCCTCTCTGCCAATCCCTCCACTCAGTGTCCTCCACTCAGTGTCCTCCACCCCTCTCTGCCAATCCCTCCACTGGCCTCCACTCAGTGTCCTCCACCCCTCTCTGCCAATCCCTCCACTGGCCTCCACTCAGTGTCCTCCACCCCCCTCTGCCAATCCCTCCACTGACCTCCACTCAGTGTCCTCCACCCCTCTCTGCCAATCCCTCCACTGGCTTCCCATTCCCCAACGGATAAAATTCAAAACATTAACAATAATGAATAAAGCCATTTATAACTCTGCCCCAAATTACATCACCAAACTTGTCTCCAAATATCACCCAAACCGTCCTCTACGCTTCTCCCATGACCTCCTGCTCTCTAGCTCTCTTGTCTCTGCCTCCCATGCTCATCTCCAGGACTTCTCCAAAGCCTCCCCCATCCTTTGGAACTCTCTACCCCAATCTATCAGACTATCGCCTGCTCTGCCCACTTTTAGGCTATCTCTTCAAGGAAGCCTATCCTGCCTTCAACTAATACCTGAATCTTCTATTCTTCCAACCAGTCCATCCCCCACAGTTATTACCTTTTTGTACCACCAGCCCCTCTCTCTTAGATTGTAAGCTCCCAGGATCAGGGCCCTCCTGTCCCTCTTGTATTGAACTGTATTGTTGCTGTATTGTCTCCCGTTATATTGTAAAGCGCTGTTGGCGCGATATAAATCCTGTATAATAATAATGATGATGTACCGGTTTTCACTGTAAATGCAATTTTAATTGTTGGCCACTAGATGGTGCTGTTTACAGGCAGCAAGTTCTTGTTACTTTGTTACATAATGGTCAAGATGCCATTTAGTTGCTTCTCAGATAATAGATTGGCTGATGGTCGATTCATTCATCATTAACTTTTTTTATTATTGTTATTATTTATTCAGGATTTATAGAGCGCCAACAGTTTGCATTGCACTTTACAATATAAAGGGAGACAGTACAGTTACAATCAGGGGCGGACTGACCATTTAGAAACTCGGGCACTGCCCGAGGGCCCGGGGTCAGTAGGGGGCCCCATGAGATACCCTGGTACATTTTTCATAGGCTTTTTTGAGTTTGGGCAAGGACACAGGGGCCCCATGATCCCCTTTTGCCCGGGGGCCCCATGAGTTGTCAGTCCGCCCCTGGTTACAATACAACAAAAAAGAAGAGGATTAAAAGGGCCCTGCTCATAAGAGCTTACAATATTACTGAATATTTTTGATAGAACAAGGGAGGTTTATAATCCTTTTTTTTTTTTTTTTTTGCCATCTCTGCCCCAATGGGGGAGATTTCCCTTCACTTCTTGTCCCATAGCTAAAACACGAAGTGAGAAGAAATATCTCCAAACTGAGGGAATCTCTGGTTAGTGTCCCCATTGAAAAAATTCCCCTCTATTCCTGTTCTGGTGACAACTCAAAATGTGGGATTTTCTTTCACTTTTGGATAAGAATGGTAAACCAGACGACTGGGGTGGATCTCCCTAAAGGGAGCACAGACAGCAGTGAAAACTGACAGGGGTTCTAATCCCGCTCCACTCTATCCAAAACTTAAAAAAAAAAAAAAAAAAGAGAGGACCTGAGATGTTGAGGATATGGAGCCAGCATTCCATACTGCTGTAGCCAGTATGGCTCCCATATACACAAAAGCAATCAATCAGGAGGTGGTTTGCTCATATTTCCGCAGCACACCATTGGCTGTCCAGTGATGTTAAAACAAGGCTTTAGGTCAGTGGTTCTCAACCTTCCTAATGCCGCGACCCTTTAATACAGTTCCTCATGTTGTGGTGACCCCCAACCATAAAATTATTTACCCAGTAATTATAATTCATGAGTGTCGTTTTACCTCCAATACTGCTGCTTTCAACACAGTAGCTGCTCTTCACACATCGGAAATAAGTGTTTTCTGATGGTCTTAGGGGACCCCTGTGAAAGGGTCATTTGACCCCCAAAGGGGTCGCGACCCTCAGGTTGAGAACCACTGCTTTAGGTGGTATGTCCATATACACATGGAGGCAAAGCAAAGCTCATGTGCATGGAACTCTAGAATGGTGGAAAAAATAAATTGAGGCAAATATGTATTTCCAGCTTGCGATAACTTTGCAGTCATTGGCAGCCTTCATTATGACCAGAGCTTGTCAGTCTAATGGAGAAAGATGCAATGTCTCCATCTCTGTGGAAGAAGCTGAGCCTCAGAACTTCATTCAGGCGTCTGAAATGCAGCGTTCAGATGCAAACAGAATATAGTTTTTTCACATATCTGAATGCAGCATTATAGGATATAATGGGGCCATACAACCAGGGCCAGTGCTAGACTATTTTGCACCCTGGGTAAGACCAGCTACTTGCACCGCACCCCCCAGCATTTTTAAAAACCATGTTATATTAAAAAAAAAAAGCATACGGTGTGCAGTGCAAGTCCGACTACTGATAACTTTTGGGGGGTTACATCCTTAGATCTCAAGGTTTCATGCCGGGACTTGTAGTCCTTCACTAGTTGGGGGGTTATCCTAGTTCTCTGCTCTGAGGGGTTCATTATGGGAATTGCAGTCCTTTACTTTGGAGAGGTCACATCCCCCAAAACTGATGGATTACAATCAGTGGTGTATTTAGGTTTTGTGCTGCCCTAGGCAACACAAAAATTGGTGCCCCCCCCCCTTCCCCCACTGCAGAAAGAGCCTGACACTGACCAAGAGCAGGGGCGGACTGACCATTTGGAAAATTTGGAAAGTTTTGCTAACATTTTCAATGCAGAGGAAGAGGGCCCTTATTAATTTACTGCCTGAGCTGATATGGACTATCTAGCAGCAGGGCCCTTTCAGCCTACAGAAGACTGCACAACCTAATGACGTCATTAAGAGGTTTTGTGGTGCCCAAATGCGGAGTAGTTCCACGTTAAGTTCTTTCCTAATGGAAAGCATAATCTCTACCTTCTCCAAATGGCTGCTGTGCAGATTAATTGGTTATAGGAAGACTAGGTGAAGGGAAGGAGTGACCATTCGAGCACTCTGGCACTGCCCGAGGGCCCGGGGTCTGTAGGGGGCCCCATGAGATGCCCCTGGTACCTTTTTCATAGGCTTTTTTGAGTTGGGGCAAGGACACAGGGGCCCCCATGATCCCCTATTGCCCGGGGGCCCCATGAGTTGTCAGTCCGCCCCTGACCAAGAGCACCCCTGCCCTCCACCCGAGCCTTCCACTACCCCCTCATACAGCAGCCACCATCCCCCAGGACGAGAGAGAGAAAGACACTCACTTTCACAGCTCCGGACATCCCCGGGAACGAGAGTCAGGCTGTGCATACACAGTCATGAAACTCACAGCATCTCTTAGAACCCACCAGGTCCCCAAGCCATGTGTGCCCCTTCTTCCAAGGTGCAGTGCTGCCCCCCTGAAAAATGCTGCCCTAGGCAAATGCCTTGTTTGCCTTGTGGTAAATACACCCCTGATTACATGTCCCAGCATGTACCCCTCCGAGCAGAGGATGTGACCTCCTCCTCCTCCCATCCCTCAGGTGTCATCTGTCGTCCTCCAGCCATCCTTTTTGAAATTCCAGCATGAACCCCTGAGATCGAAGGATGTGACCACCCCCCCCCCCAAAAGTGAAAGACAAAAAGTCCCTGTGAACCCTTAAGATGTAAGGATCTGACCCCGTAGATCTCAGGGGTTCATGCTGGGACTTGTAGCCCTTCACTAGTTGGGAGGAGGGGTGTCACATCCTCCAAAAGTGAAGGGCTACATGTTCCAGTATGAACCCCTAAACTCTAAGGATTTTACTTCCTCCTCCCATCCCTCCATAGGTGTCATCTGTCCTCCTCCAGCAGGGGGTTCAGATCCCAGTCCTGACACAGCTGCGTCTGCAAATGAAAATATGTGCTGCAATAGGAAAGTAGGAGATAGCTGCACCAGGAAGATGAAAGAAGGTGTGACGTTCCCTGTGAGGACTGTTACAATTAGAAGACGCCTATGTGAAGCCAAGCTATCTGCAAGAAGCCGTCGCAAAGTCCCACTGTTGGAAAAAAGACGTGTTCTGAAGAGGTTACAATCTGCCAAAGAGCACATTGACTGGCCTAAAGAGAAATGGCGCAACATTTTGTGGACTGATGAAAGTAAGATTGTTCTTTTTGGGTCTAGTGGGCGGAGACAGTTTGTCAGACGACCCCCAAACACTGAATTCAAGCCACAGTACACTGTGAAGACCGTGAAGCATGGTGGTGCAAGCATCATGATATGGGGATGTTTCTCATACTACGGTGTTGGGCCTATTTATCGCATACCAGGGATCATGGATCAGTTTGAATCCATCAGAATACTTGAAGAGGTCATGCTGCCTTATGCTGAAGAGGAAATGCCCTTGAAATGGGAGTTCCAACAAGACAACGACCCCAAACACACCAGTAAACGTGCAACATCTTGGTTCCAGACCAACAAGATTGACGTTATGGAGTGGCCAGCCCAATCCCTGGATCTTAATCCAATAGAAAACTTGTGGGGTGACATCAAAAATGCAGTTTCTGAGGCAAAACCAAGAAATAGAGAAGAACTGTGGAATGTGGTCCAATCATCCTGGGCTGAAATACCTGATCACAGGGGCCAGAAGTTGGGTGACTCCATGCAACACAGATGTACAGCAGTTCTCAGAAACAGTGCGACTACAACCAAATATTCATGAAGTCATTCAAAGGAAAGCAAAATCTTCAAACATTTCTCAGTTTATATAGTGAATGTTTGAGTTTGTAAAGAAGAATACAAAACACTGCGATTTTTTTGAACCGTCTAATATTCACTTTTCTTCAAATTGTTTAGAGGAACAACACAAATTTGATATATTTTTCTTCATGTTGTGATTTGGAATAGAATGTGTCGTGTTCCCAATGCATTTGTGTGGATGGAAATAAAAGCTATTAGAAGGATTTTCAGCTTTATTCACTTTTTTCAACACACTGCTATTATTTTGAACACAACTGTATGTATTGAATATTTTTTGCAATATACTACAAAATCCCCTAGATGGCGATACTATCATTGTAACATTCTTAAGTTAGTAAATGTATTTTGATGGCAGTATTTAATATGTTGGTATTTTTGGTGTGCTCTCTTTCTATATTTCTCCCACTGATGTGCGGTGAAATTGGTTGTATTACACTTTGCTTGTGTCCTGTTGCTGAGGTTCTGCCATGTCTTGGTTGGTCCTATGTAGGTGATGGGCGGAAGTGACGTCTGAGGGCGCGTCTTGGACCGTCGGGCATGGCGGGAGGGGCTCACATATAAAAGAGCTGGTGTGGTCTATTGCTTTGTTGGCTGATGGGGAGGTGGTGTTTGTGGTGCTGTATTGTTGAGACTTTACAGATATTGATTCAAGCCTGCGGCTGCCATTTTTGTGATTTGTGGTCTCCCATAGATATTAATTCATTGTTTGTTTATTTCTGTTTAATAGTGGCTTTATGTGTTTCTATCTGTGGAGATAAGCCTTCATTCCATAAAATATGTATATTTTGTGCACCATGTTAACTGCAGCATTCTAGGTTTGGGACATGTTTCCTGGCAATAAAAACACCACCTGCGCTTTATGACCCAGAGCAAGGGTGGATGGATGGAAACGGAACTTGTAGAAATTCGTCCACCGATGCATAAAAGTTTGTGCGGCTCTAAATAAGGTTGGGGAAGCCCAACCAGTACTGTGAAGTGAAACAAAAAGCGCACCAACCTTGCGCATTACCTCAGTAAAATGTGATTTTATTGAATAAAAAATATACTCACAGGGAAGTATAACAAGCGTGTAAGATCCTCGACGGAACTCTGAGTGTGAGTCCAGCGTGAGTCTTATCGTATGTACTCTCCAGCGCCTCAGGATATGCACAGCCAAAAGGGAAGCCAAGGGAACCAGGACAGCGACAACCAAAGGAAATGCTTCAGGGGTGCAGCCCTCCTCAGACGGGGAGATCAGCCACTAGATGGAGAATAAACAGGTGGCGCACACACCTAGTGCATTATCCAAGGTTTATTGAAAGGTAAAAACATACTCGCAGACAAAGCATTTGCATAATGACGATGGACACAACGGCAAGCAAGGTGTTCCAACTGTCAGTGCGGTCAAATGGCTGACGCGTTTCGGGGACGAGTCCCTTTCCTCAGAGCTACTGACCAGCCTCTGGTGCAGATGTGTAGTGGATGGATGATGGGAGCCTTGCTGGTGATGTCTTATCACAAAGGGAAGACTCTCAAAGTAATGCTGTTGCTTTTCAAAGGGAGTTCCTTCTTCATCTGAGCTCTGATGAAGGGACTCCCTTCGAAACGTGTCAGACTTACTTTGAGGGTCTTCCCTCATGATAGGAGTGTGAGATCAGTGTGAGTCTTATCACGAGGGAAGACCCTTAAAGTAAGGCTGATGCGTTTCGAAGGGACTCCCTTCAAAATGCATCAGCCTTACGTTAGGAGTCTTCCCTCGTGAGAAGACTCGCGCTGATCTCACACTCCTAGAGTTCCGTTGAGGATCTTATTCGCTTATACTTCTCTGTTTCTGAGTATATTTTTAATTCAATAAAATCACATTTTACTGAGGTAATGCGCAAGGTTGGTGCGCTTTCTTTTTGTTTCACTTCACGTTTCCTGGCTCCTTTTTGAAGAGCTATATCTAAGCTGAACGGGACGATAACAACTATTCATGCTGCTTACTTATCCAGTGGTGTAAACTTCACCTCCCAATATAACAAAACCACACCGAACTAAAAGTGTAATCACCCACAGACCCAATGCATAAATACACCCCCCCCTCCCCAGAGGCTACAAATGTAGGTACAGGCAATAACAGTCGCTATATAAACAAAATTTATCAGTGCCCATCCAAAATAAATAATGAGAGCCCTTCAAAAGTTCGCTGGGTACCCTAATAAAGTCTTCTTTAAATCCACCAGTTCGTAGTGATCCTTAAAATCTCCAAAATTCCGCAAAGCAATACATCTTTTTCTGCCCTTAGTACCTAAAGAAAAAAAAATATATAATATAATATAATAAATAAATAAATAAATATATATATATTAAACCTAGTGCATTATCCTTAACCCCTTGACGCCGACGTAACACAAATCTGCGGCCTCACAGAACCGAGCTTTTTTTTTTCCGTGGGGCCGCATATTTGCATGCCTGTCTTTGTGCTGGGAGCGCGCCGCACAGCGCGCTCCCAGCACAAAGACCTCGGTGTCACTGAGAGCCCCGGGTCCCGTTCTAATGATTGGGACCCAGGACTCTGGCTATCACAGTGACTAGTCACTGTACAGCCTGGCCCCCTTGTGGTTTTTTTTTTTTTTTTTTTTTTTTTCCTTCTCTATGAACGGAGAAGAGAGAGATATATATTGTATCTCTCTAACTCCTGACATAGAAAAAAAAAATGTTTTGTTATAAAGAAAAAATACCTAGATCAAGGTTTGATCTAATTCAGTGCCAGGGTTAGTGTTTGGGTCAAGGTCAGGGTCAAAGGTCAGGATTTAAAAAAAAAAAAATATAGTATCTGTGTCAGTTAGTGTCAGTGTGTTTTTTAGGTAAAAAAAACAAAATGTGCGCTATTGTTTCTGGGCGCTACTACGGGTACAAACCGCAAATAACATCCACATATATGGTATCGCTGCGATTTGTCAACAGCTGGAGAATTTATTTGTTGTTGTTCTTTGGTGGTAGGATATGGTAGTAACAAGAAACAAACAGCTAAATAAAACAAATAATTTTTTTTGTTTACTATTTTGGACCAGTTTTCCTTTGATAATAAAAAAAAAAAATCAGGCGATATCCATTACCATTTACTAACAAATGAAAGCCCAATTTGTCCTGAAAAAAAACGCGGTATAATGCACCTGGATATGCGAAGTACTTGTGATGATATGGACGGTTTTACCATCACATGTCAACGTTGCAGAATTGTGCTTAGGCATTTAGATTTGTTTTTCCCTTAGGCTTGAAGGGGTTAAACCTAATAATGAATGGTGCGTGTGCGTCCAAATATTCACACAATCTGTGACCGGTGATCACAAATACATCCAGTGATTGGGGTTCCTGCTTTTATCCAAACAGAGCAGGAACTCTCTTATATAATCAACATTTCTCCATTTGGTGTGAGTGCTACGCCACACAACAAGTAGACAAGTGTCACCTGATTTGATTGCACTTTGACCATCAATGTACCTTACCAGATAGACAGGTAGTGCAGACTTTATTTATAAACAAACTCTCTTGCTCCAGGATCCTCCTTACACCGTGGTGTCAGTTATTAAGTGTTCTTCCATGGCAGACCACTTCCTGTTATCTCGCACATATATATTCTTATTATAGCCAAATTTACCACCCTAACTCCTCCCACAGTTTTTACATTACATAGACCGTAATATACCGAAACGTGCGGATTGTTCCCGATTGGTGTGCTATTACTTTGTGGAACGTTTTGCCGAATGGTTCCACAAAATATCAGTGTTTTTGTGGTGAAATTGGTCCCATAGGAATGAATGGCGGAATGTTCAAAACTAGAGTGGGAGCTGACAAATCAGGACATGATTTGTAAACTGCCATCACGCCCTCGGTTTCAAGCCCACCTACACAAATCTTCTATCAAAACGTTCAGCTATC
The DNA here is from genome assembly GCF_062004578.1 of Staurois parvus. Classification (NCBI taxonomy): domain Eukaryota; kingdom Metazoa; phylum Chordata; class Amphibia; order Anura; family Ranidae; genus Staurois; species Staurois parvus. The sequence goes on from NW_028318641.1 coordinate 1,674,534, forward strand.
CCTGCTGCCACTAAAAATGTCCACGGCTAAGCCATAGTCCTGATAGTTTTCACAATATGACCATTTGTTTGCAACTCACGCCGCCCATTGACATTCATTGAAACTCCACTCTAGCCACCTCAAATTTGAAGGGCAACTTCTAAACTGCGACTGTGCCTTCATTTGTAATATTTCAGAGACATACTATGCATCAAAATGTAGGTCTAGGTCTTGTGATTCTCACAATATAAAGCTCTTCAGTGTAGGCTTTATAATGTTTAAACTACAACCGTTTGAAGATGGCAACGGCCAGTGAAGTGAGCAAGTTGGAGCAGTTTGTTTTTAACCGCTCTTCTCTGCCCTTGCTGTAGAGTGAGTTGCCATAGGAACCCAGGTGTGTGAGCAGGCAGCAAAGTGACTGTCAGGGATCCAGGTATGACCAGAGATGTGTGGACTGACACAGGGAAACAGCAGGCTTCAGAAATTATTAAATAATAATAATATTTATTATGAGCTGCACAAAATAAACAAACACAGTGCAAAACAAACCTTAAACTAATAGGTACAGGTGCAGTCAGGGCTGGAGAGGTAGAGTGGTCAGGCAGGCCGGGTCAGGAACAATCAGGCAGAAAGGTACAATGGGAGCAGGCAGAAGAATGGTCAGGAATAGCCGGGGTCAGTGCAGGCGGAGTTCTGTCAGAGTCAAGCAGGAGAGTCGAGCAGGCAGGAGACAGGATACAGGAAACAGGGCACATGGGAAACAAACACCAAGGCACTGACTGCAGGTCTGGCCATTCCTTAAATACAATGAACCAAATGCGATATCTCCTGCGCTCCGGGACCCAGACCGGTGGTGAGTAGATGGAATCAAACTCCAAAAAGGAAGGAACCACCGGAATAGACAAGGTCGTGCAGCTCCACACCAAGGCTGGGGAAGCCCAAACAAAACTGTGAAGAAGAACAACAAAAAGAAGCGCACCAACCTTGCGCATTACCTCAGTAACCAAAATTTATTTGGTAAAAGAATGAGAGAGCTCTGAGGAAGAAGGCATGTCCTTCGAAACGCGTCAGAAGTACTGAGTGGCTTCCTCCATGATGGGATTCGCATTGGCATCTTGCCTCTAAAGTCCCTTTGAGGACTTACAAGCTTGTTTTTATTCGCTGTTTGTGAGTACCATTCTTTTACTAAATAAATTTTGGTTACTGAGGTAATGCGCAAGGTTGGTGCGCTTCTTTTTGTTGTTCTTCTTCACATTCCTTAAATACACCTCCTGCAATCAGCCGCGGGTGATGGCTGACAGCAGGAGTGAGCTTCTGGTTGCTGAGAGCACCCGCTGGCCAGCCCTGGTACTGCAGCCCACAAGGCAGGTGAGTCCCACCACCATTGGCAAGTCCATTCCTGACCGTGACAAAAGCTAGAGTGAGTTGTAGACTACTGGTGGAGGCAAGAACACGTCACACAATTTCCCCAGAAATTGTAGCTTTTCTAGTTCTTCATGTAATGTGAATCCGTGACCCAACAAACATCCGCAAGTGATCAAGTAACACATTTGAGAAGAAATAAATGTGACACCTGTCAACCCAAATCCTTACCAGTTTGACAGGTATTGTAAGCTTTAACTCAGAACTGATTGCTGTCCAGGTTGTAGTACCAAACTCCAAAATTAGCGGTGTAAGTACCCAAAATAAAGGATCATCTTGCAGAAGCTGTTTAAGATAGTAGAAAAGTTTAATAAAGCGCTTCCAGATAGCCTTTGCAGAATAAATGCAGCAGTACAATTGGCCTTATAGCTCATTATTCTCCTTGGGAAGTCCGGACCTCATCCAAAATGGCCACCACGATACTTCTAGTAACGTCTGACTAGTGGGTTTCTAGAGGAGTTTTTTAGTGTAAAAACGCTCAAACGCTGAAAAACACGGTAAACCGGCAATTTTTGGACTTTTTTTGAGCAACAAAAAAAAAATGAAAAAATGCTGCTAAACACTAATGCAAAAAACGCTGATTAAATTCACGTTTTTAACGTGACTTTACACAGCTAACGTTACCAGCGTTATTAAAACGCCCCGTGTGCATGGAGCCTTAAGGATATCTGATCCTCACATAGGACAGGGAGATAACGAGTGACAATACGCTTGATATCATTGAATTCCAAACCAGGGGCGGACTGACTATTTGGAAACTCGGGCACTGCCCAGGGCCCGGGGTCAGTAGGGGGCCCCATGAGATGCCCCTGGTACCTTTTTCATAGGCTTTTTTGAGTTTGGGCAAGGACACAGGGGCCCCATGATCCCCTATTGCCCGGGGTCCCCATGAGTTGTCAGTCCGCCCCTGTTCCAAACTGAATGAGGTGGAAAAAGTAAGTTTCTTTCTATTGGAACAGTTTGTGTGGGTACTATCATCTGTCCTACTTCCACTCTCGCTACGTAGTTTGTTTTTCAATAAATCTTTCCTCAATCTAGTAAAAATGGCAGCTAACGCATTAAGTGGGATAATTATAAATCCATATAATACATTAAATGAAGTCTATATGAAAGTCCCCATGATCCAGTGGTAATGGTGCTAAGTGAGCCAAAAACCAGAAGGAGAGAGAGAGAGAATCCGTCACCTTTCACCCAATCACTTAGCCTCTTAACAGAAAATTTGACCACCCGAAGGATTGGTCAAATAACGCAGATATAAAGCCCAGCAGATGAGTCAACGACTCCCAAATGAATCTCCCCAGAAATCTGGTGATGTAAAGACTAAACATTGAGGTCTAGAATGGCAAATACTTCTCCACGCAGTAAACGCCACATAGGAAAAAGTATAACTGCTCATAGTGTAGTAGTTAAAAGATGCAATTTATTCAAGTAATGCACTTACAATTACAGAAGTAAAAAACAGCATGTCTGTATAGTGTTTCCAACCAACAAGAAGTCTGTGGCTGTGTGCAGTGATGTCACATGTCATGGCTCCACCCTAAGCGTTTCGTCACAGAGATGACATCACCCCTGACAACGTCATCTGTGTATACCTAGTGTCAGGGATCCAGGTATGACCAGAGATGTGTGGACTGACACAGGGAAACAGCAGGCTTCAGAAATGATTAAATAATAATAATTTTTATTGTGAACTGCACAAAATAAACAAACACAGTGCAAAACAAAACAAACCTTAAACTAATTGGTACAGGTGCAGTCAGGGCTGGAGAGGTGGAATGGTCAGGCCGGCCGTATGGTTAACAACCGTCTGGTGGTACCTCTAGCAGTCCTCAGGACAGGATTCCCCAGGGTGTGGAGTCTAAGTCCCAGTCTGCTTATTCACCAGGGCCCCTGATGGTCGGGATGGACTTGGAGCAGACGGGAACCAGGTCGCGGCCCCTGAGTACACCTGCTCGTGGTAGAGGCTACCGCCAGAGGTATATGCAGGTAGAGAGCCTGATGTGAAGAGGCAGAAGGTGTGAGCCAGGATGGCTGGATCCATGCAGGATGGATGGATGGCAGAGTAATTAGCGTGGTCAGACGGGCCGGGTCGGTAACAGCGGGTCAGCGTGGTACTAGGCAGCAGGCAGAAGAGTAGTCGGGTCACTCGCCAGGGTCGGTAACAGGAGTTCAGATCAGATTAGGGATGTCCAGGAGAGATAGTCAAACGAGCCAGGGATCAAGCAGGAGAAGTCAGCAGAGGTCAGGATCAGGCAGGGTCGGCAACAAATAAGATAGGCAGAACAGGAACACAGGATACAAGGTACAGGGGCTCTTGGGAAACTTACACCAAGGCACTGACTGCAGGAGGTGTATTTAAGGAATGGCCAGACCTGCAATCAGCCTCAGGTGATGGCTGATTGCAGGAGTGAGCTTCTGGTTGCTGAGAGCATTCGCTGGCCAGCCCTGGTACTGCAGCCCACAAGGTAGTTGAGTCCCACCACCATTGGCGAGTCCATTCCTGACACCTAGAGATGGTTGTGTCTGAAAATCCCAGATCAGTTTTTTAAATACTCAGACCAGCCCGTCTGGCACCAACAACCATGCCACATTCAAAGTCACTTAAATCCCCTTTCTTTCCCATTCTGATGCTCGGTTTGACCTTCAGCGAGTCATCTTCACCACGTCTAGATGCTTAAATGCATTGAGTTGCTACCATGTGATTGACTGATTAGCAGTTTGTGTTACCAAGCATTTTAACAGGTGTAATTAATAAAGTGAGTGGTATTGTTGCAAAACTTACTGATGGCATTGGTTACAGAAGTTTTTCTAAACATGTGAATGTTCCAGTGAGCACTGTTGGGGCCATTATCCGGAAGTGGAAAGAACATCATTTCACCATAAACCGGCCATGACCAGGTGCTCCTCACAAGATTTCTGACAGAGGAGTGAAAAGAATTATCAGAAGAATTGTCCAAGAGCCAAGGACCACTTGTGCAGAGCTTCAGTAAGACCTGGAATTAGCAGGTACAATTGTTTCAAATAAACAATAAGTAATGCACTCAACCACCATGGCCTGTATGCAAGCTCACCACGCAAGACACCATTGCTGATGAAAATGCATGTTGAAGCTCGTTTACTGTTGGCTGCACAACATTTAGACAAGCCTTTGATATACTGGGAGAGTATAGTCTGGTCAGATGAGACCAAAATTGAACTCTTTGGATGCCATAATACACACCATGTTTGGAGGCAAATGGCACCTCACATCACCCCCAAAAACACCATCCCAACAGTGAAGTTTGGAGGTGGGAACATCATGGTGTTTCTTCATACAGGAGGCATCTTGAAGCTGTCATTACCAACAAAGGATTTTGTGCGAAGTGTTAAATAAATTTCAGTTGGTGTGTTCAATACTTTTTCTCTGTGTCATTCCATTTTATTACACAACTTTAATTTCTGAACGTATTTGTTTTGGTTTCTTTGTAGGTATGGCTTGCATGGGTTGTTACCGACGTGGTGAAAATTTCTTGTCAATAACCCGTTTTAAAAATATATTTGAGAAAAATGGCAACGTGTTTCATACTTACTTATTTTACTCACTGTATGTGTGTGGGACCTGTGTTCACATTTGCATGTATGTGTAACTTTTTTTTTTTTTTTTTTTTACTATTATCTATTTTATTCAAATGTTATTTTTATTAAGTTTTTTTGTTTTTTAAATATTATTATTGTTTCACAGGTTTAACCAGCCCTTTTGTGATAGCTTTGGCCAGTGACAGGTACTTTTTATGCACACATCACGGGTCCACGGCTCCCCTGTCCTCCAAAGCAAATTGTGCTTGACCAGCTCCTTCACTTGCTGTCACAGTCAGAGAATGACAGCTCTGAAAACAGAAGTGATGAAATCCTAATCACTTCCGGCTTCTTTTGTCACAAACGAGATCAGGGAGTGGATGTTCCCCCGTCTGCTCTGTGTGAGAGGATCCTGGCCTTTTACTAGGGAGGGGCACAGCTCTTCTCTGTACTGTAAAAGTGATCGGGTGGCTGCAGAGCCACCCTGCTCACTTGCACCTTGTACAAGACAGCCAATCACCAGATGTAAGAAAAATGGTAGCAAGATCATTGTTGCAGCTGCAATAACCAATAATAACTACTTGCTGAAAGAACTTTTTTTTTTTTTTTTTTTTTTATATGTATGGCAGTCAGCAGGTGGTTAAAGAGACCCTGTCACTGAACCTTGCTTTTCAGTGAAAGCCTTTTTACCAGTAGTCCAATAAATACTTTCCATGTTCCAAGCAGAGACAGCAGCAGCAGACAGCGATCTGACACTTCCAGAAGTGTCATAATTCTACCATCTTTTATTGCTCAGAACATGGGGAAGAAAAGATTTGGTAAGAGAGAGACAGTGATGATAACCTTACAGAAGATATAACCCTTCTAGCCTGTAGAAAATGAAAAAAAAAATTGGGGTTGAACTTTCAAACAGCTGCATACCAAACATAGAGCCTTGAAAGTGTAGATGAATCAGATCAGTGCAATGTAAATTGCTTTTTTGAGTTTTAAAACTTCCTTTTTTTTTTTCCCTACAGAAGCCCCAGACACTAAATTCAATGATGATTTTCAGATCAAGATATATGGGTGAAGAGTTTGTAAGAGATGGAGAGTATGATCCCAAACCTGAGGGAGCTGCACAAGAAGCTGCTACAAGCTGCCCCCCTACATGAAGATCTACATACTTGTGCTGCACTGTTGGCACCATGCCTCCCGGGTGAACCAGCCAAAAGCTCAGGTAATTCTAGGTTAAATGCTATATAGGGGGTTATTTACTAAAGCTGGAGCATGCAAAATCAGGCTCACTTCTACCTAGAAACCAGTCGGCTTCCAGATTTTATTATGAAAGCTTAATTGAACAAGCTGGAGTTAGAAGTGAGATTATGAGTGCAATTTCCATGTGCGTGTGTCAGTCAAAGGGGTGCTATACATACTGTATATGTATTGTGGCAGTACGGTATCCTGCCATGGTGGAAATCACGATGGAGACCCAGGATTCTCAACCATACAGGTTGAGGGGCTCCAGGCAGATCTCATAATGCAGAGGAAACTGGTTTATCAGGTTCCTCTTTGGTTTGTAAAGCCTGTTTTGGGACCTGTAGCCTGGAGATTTCTAAGAGATTTGGGAGGTATGAAATCTCCAATCCTGGGCCCATATTTTGAGAGCAGCCAGCACGCTGATTGCACAGGTGTGTGCAGGCCTCTTTGTGGAGGCCAGGCCATGATTCTGAGCTCCACCCCGGCAGATAGGAGTCAGGAGGGCTCCACCCCGGCAGATAGGAGTCAGGAGGGCTCCACCCCGGCAGACAGAAGGTCTCTGCTGTGGAGTCAGGTGGGCTTCACCGAGTAGAGGTGGGAGCCAGACTAGCTGTGTGCTAGAAGTTTGCTGTGTGCAAAAACAACCTTGTGGAAGGAGTCTGTAGGAGACATATATAAAGCGGTATAGCTGAAAGAGCCGGAGGGCTGAATTTGTGTAATGGTGGATACCCCTGCGTGGGAAGCATTTTTGTTATTTGAACTTTCTTGTAAATAAAATTGGGCAAAAAGGCCCTTAAAAAGAAGCGAGTTGCTGTGTGCTTGGAAGAAGCTCTACCATTAAGAAGCGAGTTCCCACAATAAAAAAAAAAAAAAAAAAATATATATATATATATATATATATATATATATATATATATATATATATATACTGCTGGCATTTTTTTTTTTTTTTTTTTTACTTGTATTCCAAGAGCTAAAACAATTTCCACCACAGTTTAGCTTAACGGCAACAGTTATGAGTGACCACGCTCTTTATCAAGCCAGCCAGTATATGAACATCACATCCCTTTGTTTCAGTTATTTATTGCAGCAGATGAAAGGGAGCCTGTTGATGTAAATGCTATAATTACAAGGTACTGGGGTACACAATTGTAACCCGCCCTTTCAACATATATACAGTATATTGTGTGTGTGTGTGTGTGTGTGTGTATATATATACACACGCTGCTCAGCATAAATGAGTACAAGCCTTTTGAAAAGTAAAATTTTCATCAATATCTCAATGAAGACAGGAACAATTTTCCAAAAGTTTTGACAAAACTGAGTTTTATAGAACATTTGTTCAGCTCATTACATGAAAGGAAGGTTAATAAAATAACTTGGATTACAAAATCTTCACTTTTATTCAAATTAGTTGATGCACAAAATGAATCCACCCCACAACAAAAACTACTCCATCTAGTATTTTGTATGACCTCCATGGTCTGTAAGGACAGCACCAAGTCTTCTAGGCATGGAATGAACAAGTTGGTGACATATCGCAACATCTATTTTTTTTCATTCTTCAAGAACAACCTCTTTTAGAGCCTGGATTCTGGATGGAGAGTGATGCTCAACCTGTCTCTTCAGAATCCCCCATAGGTGTTCGATTGGGTTCAAATCAGGAGACAAGCAGTACTTGGCCACTGAATCACTTTTCACCCTGTTCTTCAGAAATGCAACAGTGGCCTTGGATGTGTGTTTTGGATCATTGTCCTGTTGGATGACCAAGGGCATGGAGTGATGGGAGCATCTTCTCTTTCAATATAGAGCAGTACATCTGTGAATTCATGATACCATCAATGAAATGCAGCTCCCTGACACCAGCAGCACTCATGCAGCCCCACAGAAGCACACTGCCACCACCATGTTTCACTGTAGGCACCATGCATTTTTCTGTATACTCCTCACCTTTGCGACACCATACAGTTTTAAAGCCATCAGTTCCAAAAACATTTATCTTGGTCTCGTCACTCGAGTACAGAGCCCCAGTAGTCCTCCTTTTTTTTTTTTTTTTCTTTTCAGTATGGGCCCTGGCAAATTCTAGGTGGGCTTTAGGAGAGGCTTCCTTCGTGGATGACACCCATGCATGCCATTCCTCTGCAGTGTACGCCGCATTGTGTCACAGGAAACAATCACCCCAGTTTGGTTTTCTCCTTGTTTAGCTAACTGCAGTGAACTTGCATGGCGATTTTCTTCAACCCTTCTCATCAGAAGATGCTCCTGTTGAAGCATTAACTTCTATGGATGGCCTGGACGTCTCTGTGAGATGGTTGCAGTTTCATCTTTATCTATAAATATCTATATTTACAGATTTCTCGGCTGAAATTCAGTGTAAGCGAGCCAGATTCACTGAAGTTAAACGCTGCCTAGGTGCAATTCGGGTATCTTACTCCATGCTTTATCCTGCTAAGTTAAGAGTGATAACAGATGTCCTAGTACAGCTCCTTTTGGCTCCCCTGCGGCAGCGACTAACTTGCTGGATAGGAATGAAAAAAGTCTTCGCCCAGCTCCCGTCTGACTTGATCATTGCCCGGTGTTCTCACTTCAAATTCAACCTTGTCTCTCCCTTAGTTTGGAAGCGGAGTTCATGGATGAACAGTTCACCAGCATTGCATTAGTAGCAGTTGACACACATAGCTACACCTTTTGGAATTTCAGCTTTAAGCCTTTTGATTGCCTCCTCTGCTACCCTGCGGGGCGTTTTTGAGTTTACTCAGGTTTGGTCACTTTTTTTTTTTTTTTTTTTTTTCCCCATGTTGTTTTTTCTATTTTTTTCACTTGCTATGCTGTCTCTGGGATTGGACACACCCGATGCCGCTTTTCATCTACTGGATTTTTCCAGGAAGACCATCTCCTCTGTGATTTTCCCAATGATATACACGTCTTACAGGCGATAAATCGCCCAAAACTTCCATGGGGCACTGGACACTGCCACGAAGGAATGAAGATTCTACTCTTCATAACCTATCTCATAATCATGAGTAGTCAAAAGGATAATATCCTTTCTTGGAATGTTCGTGGCCTGCATGACCCCAAGAAAAGGTCGGCTGTCTTCACATTCATCTGTCATCAAGACCCTTCCATTGTATGCCTTCAAGAGACTCTCATGACTTTGGACACTCTTCATCTCATGAAGCATTCTAAACTCCCCATTCAGTTCCATGCTACACACTCTCAATACTCCAGTGAAGTAAGTATAATGGTTGCTAGAGGAGTACCTTTCATGGTTGTCTGCTCCAAGACAGACCCATTAGGTCATTACATATTTTTGTTTTGCATTTGGAACTCTCACTTATGTGTTTTGTGCAAATATGTATGTACCTCCACTATTTTAATATGGAGACAGTAAAGTGTGTGTTTTTCAATTTGTAGCCACCCATCTGCAAATACCAATATTGGTAGTGGGGGACTTCAACACTGTTTTGGATACTTCCTTAGATCCCTTTGCCTGCCACATGATGGAGATTGCGCTACAGGAGTTATGGCGAGATCTCCACCCACTAGATACTCAATTTTCATGTTACTCAAGCTCCCACTCCTCCCTGTCCCATATAGATTTAGCGGTGGGCTCTGATCAGATCCTACCGTATGCTCCTCAGGTAACCTACTTGGCTAGGGGCCTATCCGATCATTCCCCAATGCGTTTATCCTTTGAAAAGGCCTTCAACATTTAAGCTGTGGAAGCTCAATCCATTCTGGATAACTTTTTTCACAGATCTGCATCTAATGCATGAACAATTACAGGGTTTCTTACTTGATAACAGACACTCAACCTCTCCTATGGGATGCTTTGAAAGCATATATTAGAGGCATGTGTATCAAATAAATTTCTAGTATTAAGACTAACTCTAGACAGTGGGAGGTTGATGCCAGCCAATCTGTAACCAAGGCAGAACAAGCCTATCTTAGCAATTCCAACCCTGATACAGAGAGGGAGTGGGTGTCGGCCCAACGGTTTTTGTTTGTTTTTTTTGTTTTGTTTTTTTTGTACTGTACAATTTCAGCATGCTGAATATAAACGTTTTATTTCTCAAGCCTTCTTCAGGCAGGGGGGAAAAGACTGGTCATATGCTTGCGATCATTGTGAAAGCTCAGCAACCGTTTTCCCACATCTCTTCTTTAAAATTGTCCTCGACTCAATTGGACTCCATCTTACAAGGCTTTAGATCTTTTTATGAATCGCTCTGTTCTACCAAAATGGAGTTTTTGGAGCGTATAACACTCCCTCAATGTGCCACTCCGCATAGGAAAAATGTTGAATCCACCAATCACTCTTGAAGAATTGCAAATGGCTGTAGCATTCTACCCCAGTTCCAAAGGCCCTGGCGGAGATGGGCTGCCGATGGAAATTTACAAGTCTTTTGGTGGAATACTTTTATCTGAACTACTTATAATTATCCAGGTTGCTTTAGAACAGAACTCCCTCGATGTAGGAGGTAATAATAGTTGTACTTTTGAAGCCGGGGAAGGATCCAACATTAGTGGAGTCTTGCCTCCCCATATCGTTATTGACCTCAGACCTCAAAATCATTTACCAAAGTACTGGCGACTAGACTGACCAAGGTTATTTCTACGCTTATTCACCCAGGTCAATCGTGTTTCAGTCCCAACAGATCTATGACAATCAACATTTGTAGGCTTTATCTCAACCTTCAAATCCCTATTGACAACATAGGTGACAGGGCAATTTTGTCTCTTGACGCTGCTAAAGCTTTTGACAGCATAGAATTGGAGGTACCTTTGGCAAGTCCTTGCAAAATTTAGCCTAGGGGACACTTTCATCTCATAGCTACAATTATTATATCGTGCCCCGACGGCCTGTATTCGGGTCAATAATGCCCTGTCCCCCTCATTTACATTAAGAAGAGGGACACGGCAGGGTTGTCCTCTCTCCCTGTTATTATTCGCCTTAGCGACAGAGACCCTTAGAGGATCCAGGTATTGTGGGTTTTTGTAGAGAACGGATGGAGAATGTAGTGTAATATGCCGATGACAACATTTTTGTTTTTGGACAATACATCCTCCACGTTAGCTTGTCTGACGCTAATCACAGCATTTGGCTCCTTCCCTGGCTTCTCAATAAATTGGGATATATAGCCACCCTTCTCCCGCTGGCCCCCCTACACATCCCATACCACCTGAAGCTGCTCAGATTGAAATAGTGGGCTCCTTCTAAATATTTGGGTGTCATCATTCACACCCACTCTATCGAAATATGCAGACCTAAACTTCCACTACTTAAAAAATTCCAGCAAAAAACAACCAGTTGGACCAAACTCCCTCTTTCTGTAGTAGGGGGATGTAACTTAGTCAAAATCATATGGGCCCCTCAACTACTCTATATCCTGCATAATGCCCCTGTGTGGATTCCTACATGGATCGTTAAACGATTTGATACTGTGTTTTGCTCCCTAATTTGGCGGATGCAAACACCTCGGATTAAACTTGAGACTCTACAGGAAGCTCAGGATACGGGCAGTCTTGTGGTTCCCGACTCCTTTCGTTATTATATTGCATCTCAGTTACAACATTTACAGCCTTGCAGGACAATACACATCCAGACCTGGTCAACTTGCTTCTTCTAGGCATTGTGTCCACTGATAACTTGGTGGAATGTCTAGATGCAGGTGAGATTAAAGCTCTAGCATAGTTTCCCACACTAGAGCGAATTAGAGTGTGGTGTAAAGCGAAACATTACTTCCACTATCAAGGCTTTACCACATTCACACATATCCTCAATAACCATAACTACTGGGAACTCTTTAAACTGAAGGGCTTTGCTGCGTGGACAGTTGCAGGTCTTAAATATGTCCCTCAGCTGTACCATGGGCAACTGCTGAAAGACTTTCAAACATTAAGGGCGGAGTTTGACCCGAATAAGGGTGGAGTTTGACCCAAATACGGGCCATCCAGCCACAATATAATAATTGTAGCCATGAGATGAAAGTGTCCCCTTGGCTAAATTTCACAAGGACTTGCCAGTGGTACCTCCATTCTATGCTGTCAAACGCTTTAGCAGCGTCAAGAGACAAAATTGCCCGGTCACCCATATTGTCAGTAGGGATTTGAAGGTTGAGATAAATATGTCCCTCAGCTGTACAATGGGCAATTGCTGAAAGACTTTCAAACATTAAGCGCGGAGTTTGGCATACCCAACTCCATCTTTTTCCAATATTTACAACTTAGACATGCCATCTCGGCACAGGCTAGGGCTTCCTCGTAGGTCTTGGGTAACCCCACTCTGCACTCAAAATATTCGTCTTGGAGCCCCTCAACCTGTGTGACATATACCCCTTCTGACACCATGACCATGCATAGCACTGTCACAAAATTACAGTCCAGACTAAAATATATTTCATTTTTTGCAGGGTCTGAACTCTCTGGGTGTGGGGAGAATGTACGCACTTCTTGGGTCCCCCGGGATGTGACCTTGCTGAAGTTGTCACTTATTCAGATTTTGGTCATCAAAGCAGACAATCTGTGCACTGAACCTCACATCAGATGTCAGTATTCTCGTGTACTGGAGCTGCTGCAACAAGCTGGAATAGAGGCAACAATAGTAAGAAATTACCGTAATTTCACTTTATTGCTGTATAATGCAACGCTGCTTTGTACCCATAAAATAAAAAACAAAATTAGTCTTGTGTCTGAAATGTTAGTAATGAGCAATATTAAAGCATTTTCTACCTTTACAGCACTGAAGATCTTACCTGCCACACCGTAGGAGTTATTTACTAAAACTTGACACTGCTGAATCTGGTGCTGCGCTGCATAAAAATCAATCCGCTTCCAGGTTTTATTGTCAAAGCGTAACAAACTGAAGTTAGAAGCTGATCTGCTACCACGCAGAGCTGCACCAGATTGAACGCTCCAGTTTTAGTCAACCCCCCCTGTGTTTTCATTGGAATTGTATAAGCTGCAGCTGCCCAAAACCCTAAATATTATACAGTGTGTGTATGTGTGATATGTATGTGATATAGATAGATAGATAAATAGATATATTTATATATGCCAAGAATTTATATCAGTCCCTGCCTTCAAGGAAATCATAATCTAAAGGTCCCTAACTCACATACTAGGGCTAATTTAGACAGGAGCCAATTAATCTACCAACTTGTCTTCAGGGTGTGAGAGAAAATGGGAGGAAACCCACACAAGTACAAGGAGAATATGCAAACTCCATGGCCTGGATTCGAAACCAATGACCCTAGTGCTCCAGGGCAAGAGTGCAAACTACTAGAGTGCTGCCATGTTATGCCTTCAGATCCCATGTTTCTAGAGGTGCCTTCCTTTCAAAGCTGCTGGAATTATAAATCCAGAGAGAGAAACTTTTCTACAGTGCATTGAAAAAGTATTCATACCCCTTCACATTTTCCACATTTTGTCATGTTCCAACCAGAAACGTCAATGTATTTTATTAGGATTTTATGTGATAGACCAACACAAAGTGGCACATAATTGTGAAGTGGAAGGAAAATGATAAATGGTTTTCAAAATTTTATACAAATAAATCTGTGAAAAGTGTGGCAGCATTTGTATTCACCCCTCGGAATCAATACTTTGTAGGATCCCCTTTGGCTGCAATTCCAGCTGCAAGTCTTTTTGGGGACGTCTCTCCCAGCTTTATACATCTAGAGAGGGACATTTCTGCCCATTCTTCTTTGCAAAATAGCTCAAGCTCTGTCAGATTGGATGGAGAGTGTCTGTGAACAGCAATTTTCAAGTCTTGCCACAGATTCTCCATTTGATTTAGGTCTGGACTTTGACTGGGCCATTCTAACACATGAATATGCTTTGATCTAAACCATTCCATTGTAGCTCTGGCTGTATGTTTAGAGTCGTTGTCCTGATGGAAGGTGAACCTCCACCCCAGTCTCAAGTCTTTTGCAGACTCTAACAGGTTTTCTTTTAAGATTGCCCTGTATTTGGCTCCATCCATCTTCCCACCAACTCTAACCGGCTTCCCTCTCCCTACTGAAGAAAAGCATTCCCATAACATGATGCTGCCACCACCATGTTTCACGGTGGGGATAGTGTGCTCATGGTGATGTGCAGTGTTAGGTTTCCGCCACACACAGCGTTTTGCTTTTAGGTAAAAAAAAGTAAAATTTTGGTCTCATCTGACCAGAACACCTTCTTTCACATGTTTGCTGTGTCCCCCACATGGCTTCTCGCAAACTGCAAATGGGACCTCTTATGGCTTTCTTTCAACAATGGCTGGCTTTCTTCTTGCTCCTCTTCCATAAAGGCCAGATTTGTGGCGTGCACAACCAATAGTTGTCCTTTGGACAGATTCTCCCACCTGAGCTGTGGATCTCTGCAGCTCCTCCAGAGTTCCCATGGGCCTCTTGGCTGCTTCTCTGATGAATGCTCTCCTTGCCAGGCCTGTCAGTTTAGGTGGACATATAAATATAATGTGAAAATGATATAAATATAATGTGAAACCAAAAACACCCTTGCACCTCCCCCAATTCCAAATTGGAAATAACTTTCAACCCCCTGAAAGCTTAAACTCAAATCAATAGATCCAAACAGGAATCTACCCTCTTTCAATAAATCAACTATTGATGTAACAACAAAAATATTCCCCATATACTTTCTACAAAATCATAAATCCAGTGTCTCTGTGATTTAAATCCGATAATATAAAGTCCAGTGTCTCAATAAAGAAAAAATATAAAATTAAAAAATAAAAATAAAATTAAAAAAAATATATGAAAAAGTATATTTCTTGCAGTGTTGATTGTTGTGAAGAACCTCAAAGAAAAAGAAACTCACAATAGTGCATTACCATAATATCACAAAAAAAAAAAAAAAATTTTTTTTTTTGAATATATATATATATATATATATATATATATATAAAACACATGCACACACAAATGTGTATCAAACAATTGTGCAACCTTTAAGTGAAAAATTATATATTTAACACTTGTGAGAACCTTCCAAAAGGAAAAGGTAATAAGACACTTGTGCTCATAAATAATAAAATCATGAAGTGATCTACTTAGTGAGATTCCTCCCCACACGTGACACTTCTAGTGAGTAAGGCCAATATACCCTTACCAACAGTAGATGAAACTCACGCCTTTTATATATATATATAACTGGAAATCCTCCAAAGAAGCTTTATCCTCCTCTCCTCCTCCGCTTCCTGTTAGGATGATCTTACTATGCCTTCCACATACATAGGTTTATAAAATATGACGTACCTCCATGTATGTTTCAAGTTTTAATGAATCCACTTGTATAAGGAGTTAAAAACATAAGTATAAAAGTAGTATAACCAATTTTGGACAAACCCCACTGAATGGGGATTACCAGGCAGTTCCCACAGTTCCCATGCAGTCCACTCTCAAGTGTCCAGTGATTCCTCAACAAAGATGGCCGCTGCGACACTTCCGGTTCCTGCTCCTTGCGTATAACGTCACTTCCTCTTGACGCGTTTCGTCACATCCGGGACTTAGTCATAAGAGAGAGACTGTTGTTACATCAATAGTTGATTTATTGAAAGAGGGTAGATTCCTGTTTGGATCTATTGATTTGAGTTTAGGTGGACAGCCATGTCTTGGTAGGTTTGCAGTTGTGCCGTACTCTTTACATTTTTGGATGATGGATTGAACAGTGCTCCGTGAGATGTTCAAAGCTTGGGATATTTTTTTTTTTATAACCTAACCCTGCTTTAAACCTCTCCACAACTTTATCCCTGACCTGTCTGGTTTGTTCCTTGGCCTTCATGATGCTGTTTTGTTAACTAATGTTCTCTAACAAACCTCAGAGGGCTTCACAGAACAGCTGTATTTATCCTGAGATTACATGACACACAGGTGGACTCTATTTTAATAATTTAGGTGACTTCTGAAGGCAATTGGTTCCACTGGATTTTAGTTAGGGGTATCAGAGTAAAGGGGGCCAAATACAAATGCATGTCACACTATTCATATATATATATATTTGTAAAAAATTTTGAAAACCATTTCTCATTTTCCACTTCATATTATCTACCCCTTTGTGTTGATCTATCGCATAAAATCCCAATAAAATACATTTACGTTTTTGGTTGTAACATAACAAAATGTAAAAAATTTCAAGGGGTATGAATACTTTTTCAAGGCACTGTATATGTGGGTATGTGGGACAAAGGTATATCATTGTACCTGACAAGTAGCTACAGTGCCAGCCACAACCAATGAGTGTGGGTGTAAATCTTTGCTCTCGTACATTACGTACACACATTTTAAAGGTGGTAACATTGGCAGAAAAAGACAGCAACTTCCAAACGCTTCATGGGGTAATATCATGGTTGCTTGCTGAACACAATGCCAGTTGTATGGCTTTATTGACAGATGAAGTCCCGGGAGCCTTGCTAACTGTGAAGGGATAGAGAGTAAAAGTGGAATAGAAAGGAGTACAATTCTCTTCTGGCACCTACAAGAGGGATGCATCCATCAATAGTTTTTGTAGTCCTCTGATCAGCTTTTAGTCTGATATACATATGAGCTAAATATATTACAGTATTTTGTGTTTTAACACATTTTTTTTTCTTCATTCTCTGTACAGATCAAACTGTTAAATACTTCTGATAAGGTGCTATCGCATATCTCCTCCAAGTGCCTCTCTTATTTGGTGCTATATCAACTCAAATATCAGGTATCTAATCTGTTCTCTGACATGTACTCTTTTTTTTTTTACCTGTACAGTGATGTTTTTATATGTATACTTTGCATTTGATCATCTTACCTTTATGTTTAGTAGTATAAAGCATTTATTTCTATTTTCCAAGGTTTGAAACTATACGTGTATTGTAGGACTATAAAAATAAGCACTAAAGCGATCGTAAAGGCATTTTTTTTTTAAACAAGTTCTATGGAAACGTATCAGCCGCAAATCGTGTTACCGACATTTTGCCGATAGGAAAAAAAGTGCCAATAATGGTGCCGATACATGCCAAGTCACTTGTCATAGACTTTCAGACAAAAATTCCACCTAGTGACTTCAATGCAAAATCGCGTCTTATAGACTTTCCTGCAAAGTGGTGTCCCTATTGACTTCAATGCAAAAACACACACTAGCGACTTATGTACAAAATCACGTCCCATAGACTTTTTCATGTGAAGTCACATCCCATAGACTATAATACAAAAACGCCCCCTAGTGACTTCAGTACAAAATCATGTCCCATAGACTTTCATGTGAAGTCGTGTCCCATAGACTATAATACAAAAACACCCCGTAGTGACGTCAGTACAAAATCACGTCCCATAGACTTTCATGTGAAGTCGCGTCCCGTAGACTATTTATTTCAGGTACTTATATAGCGTCGTCAATTTACGCAGAACTTTACATATATATTGTACAGTCACATCAGTCCCTAACCCTCAAGGGGCGTACAATCTAAGGTCTATAATACAAAAACAGCCCCTAATGACTTCAGTACAAAATCACGTCCCATAGACTTCATGTGAAGTCACATCCCATAGACTATAATACAAAAACGCCCCCTAGTGACTTCAATGCAAAATTGCCAGCCGTATTAAAATTTTTAAAACATTTTATAAATTGTTCAGTTTTTGGCCAAGTGCATCCTGAATTTTTGGTTTCGGTTTCGGCACAAGAATTTTAATTTTGGTGCCCCAATAAAAATAACAGGCGTATTATACTTACCTGCCCTGTGAAATTGGTTTTGCATGGAGCAGCTCCAATCCTCCTCTTCTGGAGTCCCCCACCAGCGCTCCTGGCTCCTCCTCCTTCTCGGAGTGCTACCATAAGAAGGCGCTTCCTATTGTGACATGCCTGTGGGCTCGATCCTCAGGCCGCGCTGCTTGTGTCTATAGCCCCCCATTCTATCCTCACAGGCTGTGATTGACAGCACCAGAAGTCAATGGCTCCTGCTGCTGTCTAGGAGCCAGTGAGGAGATAGTAGCCTCTCTGCTGCTCTCAAACACAGTGTTGGATCGAAATTGGGCTCAGGAACGTATTTAGGGGGTCTGGAAGGGGAGCAAAACATGATGTTGTTGTTGTTGTTTTTTTGTTTTTTTCTATTTTGTACATTTTATTAGCTTTTGTATATGTAAAAAGGTATTTTGAAAATTTTATAATAAAATATTTAAATTTAAAAAAAAAAGTTTTTTTTTTTTTTTTTTTTACCTTTTTGGATTCAGAGAATGCATTAAGGTAAAAAAACCTTTAACCTTTACAACCAGTTTAAGCTTTGTAAGTGTTAAGCGTATGGTTTTTGTATACATGTCTTTCTAGAATGAGGTAAATGCTCACTGGTTGCAGTTCTGTCTGAAAAGTCTTTGCCAGGATCCTGGATCACAAACATTGATCCCATGCCTGACATCTCTGGTATCTGTTTGTAAAGGATTCCTCACAGATGAAAGGCTACAAAACACAGGTAAGAGTAACTGCATGTAGATGTTTGGTAATATCCAAGTGATTGTATGTAAATGCAAAGGCTTTTTTGAAGGGGAAGCTAGTGACATCTCTCTAGAGTCAGCCATAGGGACTGCCCAAGATTTGAACCATGTATGGGCAGGTTGAATGTGCTGAAGTTGATCGATCAGCTTAGGTACAACCAGCCTGTCAGATTTTACATGCAGTTATTGCTAGCGCCTATTATAGCTGCTAGCAGTAATCACTGTATTCTCCCGGCAGGGACGGCTTTGACATGTTATGGGAGCCATCTGTATTGTGATGTACAGTTGTGTTCAAAATAATAGCCGTCAGACATCACTAACCTGATCAGTCACTGTTTTTGGTAGAAATGATATTTCTACATGGCAAATAATTTACTAGCAGGTGTAGTAGAGTAATAGAAATCCAACAGACCCAACAGTCATGACATGCATGCTGCTGATTCTGTGTCATTGAATCGCTCATTGAAAGGGGCGTGTTCAAAATAATAGCAGTGTGGAGTTCTATTAGTGAGGTCATTCATTCTTTGTAAAACAGGTGGAAATTATTGCCCTTATTTAAGGAAAGAAGGCAGCAAATGTTGTACATTCTGGTTACAGTGCATTTCTCTCTGAAATTCTGAGGAAAATGGGTCGTTCCAGACATTGTTCAGAAGAACAGCGTACCTTGATTAAAAAGTTGATTGGAGGGGGGAAAACATATAAAGAAGTGCAGAAAATGATAGGCTGCTCAGCTAAAATGATCGCAAATGCTTTAAAATGGTAACCAAAACCTGAAAGATGTGGAAGAAAGCGAAAAACTACCATTGGAATGGATAGAAGAACAGCCAAAATGGCGCGGACTCAGCCAACAATCAGCTCCAGGAAGATGAAAGAAGGTGTGACGTTCCCTGTGAGGACTGTTACAATTAGAAGACGCCTATGTGAAGCCAAGCTATCTGCAAGAAGCCCCCGCAAAGTCCCACTGTTGGAAAAAAGACCTGTGCTGAAGAGGTTACAATTTGCCAAAGAGCACATTGATTGGCCTAAAGAGAAATGGCGCAACATTTTGTGGACTGATGAAAGTAAGATTGTTCTTTTTGGGTCTAGTGGGCGGAGACAGTTTTGTCAGACGACCCCCAAACACTGAATTCAAGCCACAGTACACTGTGAAGACAGTGAAGCATGGTGGTGCAAGCATCATGATATGGGGATGTTTCTCATACTACGGTGTTGGGCCTATTTATCGCATACCAGGGATCATGGATCAGTTTGAATACATCAGAATACTTGAAGAGGTCATGCTGCCTTATGCTGAAGAGGAAATGCCCTTGAAATGGGTGTTCCAACAAGACAACGACCCCAAACGCACCAGAAAACATGCAACATCTTGGTTCCAGACCAACAAGATGGACGTTATGGAGTGGCCAGCCCAATCCCCGGATCTTAATCCAATAGAAAACTTGTGGGGTGACATCAAAAATGCAGTTTCTGAGGCAAAACCAAGAAATAGAGAAGAACTGTGGAATGTTGTCCAATCATCCTGGGCTGGAATACCTGATCACAGGGGCCAGAAGTTGGGGGACTCCATGCAACACAGATGTACAGCAGTTCTCAGAAACAGTGCGACTACAACCAAATATTCATGAAGTCATTCAAAGGAAAGCAAAATCTTCAAACATTTCTCAGTTTATATAATGAATACAAACAATGCAATTTTTTTTTTTTGAACCGTCTAATATTCACTTTTCTTCAATTTTATTTAGAGGAACACAAATTTGATATATTTTTCTTCATGTTCTGATTTGGAATAGAATGTGTCGTGTTCCCAATGCATTTGTGTGGATGGAAATAAAAGCTATTAGAAGGATTTTGAGCTTTATTCACTTTTTTCAACACACTGCAATTATTTTGAACACAACTGTGTATATATGTATGTGACTTCCAGCAAAGAAACTAGTAACACGGGGAGCAGTGATATTTATTTTTTACATTTTATGTTTAGAATGGTAATATGTGCTCTTCTGTTTTCCAGACCTTCTGCTGATGATCTTGCTTCCTCTTGAAAATGTCTTTGAAAGACACTGTTCTACCATCTTCACTTGCCTGTCCAACCCTCCATGCCAGCCACTTGCACTAGTCGAAGAGCCCAGCGGCCAGCTCTCCTGCCTGCTGGATTTTATAGAAACCTTGGTTGCCTTAAAAACAAAGCTAAAATTAAATGTCTCCCTTTGCAAACATGTTCTGTCAGCCATCTTGCCTCAAACCTTGAACATCATCTCCTCTCCTGTTCCTTACTTTGTGAAGAAACAGGTTATACTGGTGCTGAAAAGATGTCTGCTGTGTAAAGCTGGAGAGGATTTCCTGCCTTCTCCCCGCACTATGTCAAACCAGCAAGATGCAGTGTTGGACAAGGACTTGGCTGTCCTGGCTGGGACAATGTTGGGTGCTGTGCAGCAGGGATGGCTTCTACAGGTCCCTGTTAGTGACAGATCAAGCAGCTTTGGGGGTGTTAATGATGGATCGGAGCATGGTCCTGACTTAGTCATTCTGGGAGCCACCTGTCTGTCTGTTCTCAAAGCCCTGGAAATCCAGGTCCACAATGGAGAATCAGGTAATGCAATCAACCACAAAAGCATCCATGTGCTGCTACATATTGTTATTTTAGTGTAGTATAGGACATTTCATGTAATGTTACATATGGTCCTAATTACATATTCGCTTGGCCCAATGTAAGTACAGTATAGCTCATACCTGAGGGGTCACTGGGGAAGCTGACTATCACTGTAGTAGTTGGGGCTACTATGGTGAACTCTGCAATCTTCCAAGTCCTGTGCTGAGTGACTGCCACACTGTGCACTGCTGCAATTGACCGAACACCTTGTATTTGTTTCAGTGAATACATGGCATTCTCTGATTGGATGAGGGGGAGATTGTGACATCACAGTTCTTCCTCTCCACTTTGTCCAAACAGATATTATGCTTTAAGCGTTGGTTTTAAATGACTTAGTAATGTGCAGCAAAAGACATTTCAGTGGTGCTCTGCTATCTATGGACAATTTTCAATGTTTGCTGGATAAAAAAAAATTCTCATCCATTGCTTTGTAATTATAGCCATATGTAATACTTCTCACAATGGATTTTATTTTTCAATTTCATGCCTTTAGCTATAATCTTGAATGCTGTGTTTTTTTGTGTGTGGTGTTTTTTTTTTTTTTTTTTTTTTTTTTCACTTTTTTGTAGGTATTTATTATTGTTGTTATTATTATTAGCAATTGTGTAAGCTATTGAATTTCCACCATAAAGCCTAATTCCACATTTAATGTTCCTTTTAAATAGTTTGTTGTGCCAAGTTGGCCCAAACTAACTATTTACTGCATTAACTGGTGTGCTCGCTGGGCACGCTGTATTAAATGTATGTAGCTTCATGCAGTATACAGAGCTGTGTTCGGTCAGTAAGACAGGAACTTCCCATCCTACTCCCAAGATAAAGTAGAGTCGGAATGAGCGCTGCTCAGCCATTTACGGAGAGCTTTGTGGTCTATGAAAGAATGCAAAACGTCCTCTGATTGGCTGAGGTGGAGAGGCAGGTGGATGACGTCACAGGAAGCTTTGTATTCATTCATAGAATACAAAGCTTCCCGTGAATGGCTCAGTCTGACTCTATTTTGTTCCAGGAAAGGGACAGAAAGTGATCATCCCACTGCCAGAATACTCTGCTGTACACTGTCGCCAAGGCTACATGCAATTTATACAGCATGAGCAACTGTTAGTGCAGTAAATACTTTGGGCCATCTTGGCCCAAATAGACTATTTTACAGGTACATTTAGGCTACAGTCACCGCTACAGTTCTCACTGGCCTTAATCTCCGGTGTGAATGTAAGGTGGAGTTAGGCTTTAAAGTGGTTGTAAACCTCAGATATGAAATGTGAACACAGCATATCTCTGTATAGTGTGTACTTGTCTCAGTCCAAAGCAATAAGTATTATTATACAGTATTTATATAGCGCCAACAGTTCCCTCAGCGCTGTACATTACAAAGGGGGACAGAACATGTGACAGTACCATAACAATACAATGTGATACACGAGGGGTTCGAGGGCCCTGCTCCTTGGAGCTTACAATCTAGGAGGGGGGGATGGTGGCACAGGAGGAGATAGCTGTGGGGGATGGAGTGGTAGGAAGAGTGGAGGAGATCGGCAATTAGCGGGGGGTGGGGTAGGCTTCCCTGAAGAGATGGGTTTTCAGGGTGCGCCTAAAGGAGAGGGGAGTAGGTGATAATCTGATGGGTTGGGGCAGGGAGTTCCAGAGGATGGGTGACACCCTGGAGAAGTCCTGGAGGCGGGCATGGGAGGAGGAGACCAGGGAACTAGAGAGAAGGAGGTCTTGTGAGGAGCGGAGTGTGCGTGCTGGGTGGTACTTGGATATTGGTATTGGTCAGTGATGTAGTTCGGGGCAGTATGGTGGACAGCTTTGTACGTCAGTGTTAGGATTTTGAATTTGATCCGTTGCGCAATCAGAAGCCAGTGGAGGGATTGGCAGAGGGGGGTGGCGGAGATGGAGCGGTTGGAAAGGTGAATGAGTCTGGCAGCCGTATTCAGGATGGACTGAAGCGAGTCCAGAATGACACCAAGTACTCTGGCCTGCAGGGCGGGTTTGTTGGTGGCGTTGTTGGATGTGATGGAGAAGTCAGTGGGGGGGTGGTGTGCGGGCTGGGGGGGAAGACTAGGAGCTCGGTTTTGGAGAGGTTCAGTTTAAGGAAGTGGAGCGACACCCAGTCTGATATTTCTGTATATAAGTATAATTTCTGTCCACTGTCTCATATCTCTGCTATTAAAATGAGTAACTTCTGATAAGTTTTCCTGACACCAAGCAAAAAAAAGGTGACAGGGAAGGGCACAGCTTGTGATTGATTGACAGCCTAAGCTCAGTTCCTGTGTGCTCTGTCAACGTAGGTGTGTCTCTTCCCTTCAATCAGCTCTCAGAGGTCTCCTCACTGATGCAACTTCAGCTCCCCACCCCCAAATTTTCAGAGCAGAGAGATCCTGTGTAAATTCTGCACTTTGAACGGACATAGAATAGAGAAGACTGCTGATAAATGGGTACAACTTATGTAGGAGCATTTGTGTTATCTCTGTGTATCACCTGAGGCCAGTCACTTCACTGGTTATATGTAAGGGTTTACAAACACTTTTAAGGGCCATGATAAACAAGGTTCCTTTTATCATTTTCTTCCCATGATCCTTAGATGAACCTTTGCACCCTTTGATTGCTGCAGTAAGCTGGATGAACACCAGGTTTGAAGAGGTTCATTGGTTGATGGGAGCTCAAAAGCATCCCAAACGTTGATATGAACATTATCAATAAAAGTAAGCACAAGAGATTGGTCAGAGAATGCAGACACGGTACAGGAGATGGTCAGAGACTGCTGACACGGTACAGGAGATGGTCAGAGAATGCAGACACGGTACAGGAGATGGTCAGAGACTGCGGACACGGTACAGGAGATGGTCAGAGACTGCGGATACGGTACAGGAGATGGTCAGAGACTGCGGACACGGTACAGGGGATGGTCAGAGACTGCAGACACGGTACAGGGGATGGTCAGAGAATGCGGACACGGTACAGGGGATGGTCAGAGAATGCGGACACGGTACAGGGGATGGTCAGAGAATGCGGACACGGTACAGGGGATGGTCAGAGAATGCGGACACGGTACAGGGGATGGTCAGAGAATGCTGACACGGTACAGGGGATGGTCAGAGAATGCGGACACGGTACAGGAGATGGTCAGAGACTGCGGACACGGTACAGGAGATGGTCAGAGACTGCGGACACGGTACAGGGGATGGTCAGAGACTGCGGACACGGTACAGGGGATGGTCAGACTGCGGACACGGTACAGGAGATGGTCAGAGATTATGGACATCTGACATACACATAGCTTGGAGCGGTGCCATAACCCATATAACATGCTACAAAAGGACCACCCCGTGATCCCCCTTTTGACAGCTAGTGGGGGATCTTCTTCCCCCGCTAGCTGTCGGAATTTTAAAAAAATGTGCTGCGTCATTCATTGACATTATTCTGTGAATGGGAAAACTACAAGTTCTGACGGCCTTTGCGGCTGTCACCTTGTCGTTCTCCATGAACTACCAGTTCATTGATTCTTCTGTCAGTGTGTATCTGCTTGCCCATATGAGGTACAAGAGCACAGATACACTGACAGGTCTGCAGGAGTTCTGCATGGCACACGCAGTCTGCTGATCGTTGGTGTAGTGCTTTTCTGGCTCCCAAAACAAAAATAGTAAATGCACATTTTTTTATCTGCAAAAAAATTGTCCGTTTTTTATTATTTTTTGTGAAAAAACGCTTCCTCTTGTGCGCAGCAGACTGATGACCTCATCTCGGCCTAGACAGAGTAATGGACAGATTTTTAATAATGCAATTACATTTTTGAAACCATTATTGTTGCTGTACATTGTGACATGTCTGGGATGTATTACTGCAGACTTGTAAAGGTTCGCATTGAACTTCCAAAAGCCCTTCTATCTCCGCTATCAGAATTATTATTTAATGTGTCATTTTAAACTCCAGTAAACCTTAATGGGGCAGCTATGCTCAGTGTACAAACCCTTCAGGTACCAGGACAGAGCAGTCCCGTCTGGTGTGATTACCAGGTAAGGGCTATGAGACTGATCAGAGTTGTGTTCTGTGTTTCAGGGCAGACTGAGGTTCTGGCTCTGGACATTCTGATGGCTCACCTCCTGAAATTCCTAAAGCACCATAATGAGTGGAAGGAGCTGGTGCACCCTTGTGAGTGGGTGTCTCTGACCTTCATGGAGCAAGATGATGACATGTTGGAGGTTGCCAAGTGTTTGCTCAAGATGTACCAGCACAATCCTAGGTGAGTGTATTGAATACAAACACAAAGGAAAATGGTGGACCTTGCCTAAAATTGATATAATCCCTATTTTTGTTTAATCCCACCCAATGTTAAAAATGTTACTACAAACAAAAAGGCAATGAAAGGTAAGATACTTGCCAAAGGCCCAGGCTTCTGGCATGTTTCCTTTGGTGCCAGTGCCATTTCTCAGTGTTCCTGCATCCACTTGGGAAACTCTAGAAAATTATTATTATACAGGATTTATAGAGCGCCAACAGTTTGCTCAGCGCTTTACAAAATATTGAAATACAATACAGTTCAATACAAGAGGGTTAGGAGGGCCCTGCTCCTTGGAGCTTACAATCTAAGAGGGAGGGGCTAGTGGTACAAAAGGCAGTAACTGTGGGGGATGGACTGGTAGGAAGAGTAGAAGATTCCATTATTAGCTGAGGGCAGGATAGGCTTCCCTGAAGAGAGGTTTTCAGAGATCACCTAAAAGTGAGCAGAGTAGGCGATAGTCTGATAAATTGGGGTAGAGAGTTCCAGAGGATGGGGAGGCTCTGGAGAAGTCCTGGTGACGAGGAGACAAGGGAGCTAGAAAGCAGGGGGTCGTGGGAGGAGCGGAGAGGACGGTTTGGGTGATATTTGGAGACAAGATTGGTGATGTGAAATATGCACAGTTGAGAAATAAAACAAACTGGGGCCTGATTTAAATGAATAAACCAATTTATGGCTGTGAAGGAGTAAGAGGGCTACATGCAGCCAAAACACTCCTAAATTTGACATGCCTAACCATTCACAATGATGCTTAACTTTACCACCCCCCCCCCATTGGTGTTTGAGAATGTTCATTCACCAGGCTGGAGTCTTACCACTTCTATGAGGTTCCTGGATACAAAACCACAGTGGGTGAGCTGTAGATTCAGTGTGCTCTGTAGAGTGACACTGTTGCTTGCCTGAGGGCTCGTTCAGACAGGCAATAATGCTGCCTACTGCCCTGCAAAAGTGATATGTGGTGGATTGCTTTTCAGAGAACTGTATAGCAGTGGTAGGTTTTTTTTTTTTTTTTTTTTTCTTTTTACCATTGCTGGACCGTGCTGCAACTGAAAGCCAAGTTGCCTGGTTGGCTCTCGGTTCCGGTTGTGCGGCCCAATTTATCTCAGTGGGAAAGTTCGACTGCAAAGTTTGACATTCGGCACCACCTGTCAGAGTTAAAATTGCCGGGGCCACAGCATGTGTACAGCCCTATCAGGCTGTAATGGTAGAAGTCCAGTGGAGGGGCCAAGGAGGCTGTAAAACTGCAACTCGGTTTACCTTTCTGTTATAAAACATATCAACAATGCTTCCAGCAGTGGGGATGGACATTGCACTGAAGTGCCTTCGCCCCATGCAGCGGGGGCATTAAACAATAAAATATTAAAACTTACCTCCTTATCGTGAAACTTGTGCTTGGGTTTTTTTCTTTATTTTTAAATTTTTTTTTTTGCACAGACAAATTCTGGGTCAAACTTGAGATAAGTAGTGTACAGGAGATCAGCAGGCAACAGTGCAGGGGGGCCAGGAGACAACTGTATGGGGTTGGGGCTCAGGAGGGAACAGTATGGGGGAGGGGGCAGAAGAGCACAGCACAGGGGGGCCAGGAGAGAACTGTATGGGGGGGGAGGGTAAGAGAGAACAGTGCAGGGGGGCCAGGAGAGAACTGTATAGGGGGGAGGGGAGGAGAGAACAGTGCAGGGGGGACCAGGAGAGAACTGTATGGGGTTGAGGCTCAGGAGGGAACAGTACAGGGTGGGAAGGGGTAGAAGAGCACAGCACAGGGGGGCCAGGAGAGAACTGTATGGGGGAGGAGGGTAGGAGAGAACTGTATGGGGTTGGGGCTCAGGAGAGAACAGTACAGGGGGGGAGGGGTAGAAGAGCACAGCACAGTACAGGGGGGCCAGGAGAGAACTGTATAGGGGGGGCAGGAGGAAACGGTGCAGGGGGGCCAGGTGAGAACTGTATGGGAAGCAGGAGGGAACAGTACGGGGGGGGGGGGGGGGGCAGAGGAGAACAGTATAGGGAAGCAGGATGGAAGAGTATGGGGGTAGGGCAGTGGAGCACAGCACGGGGGCTAGCAGGAAACCGTACTGGAGGGTACAATACTGGGGTTTGTAGCAGTTTTCCTCTTGCAGAGTAGCTTAGGATAGTTTCGGGATCATGTCTGGCATGCTGATCCCGCTCTCCTCTCTTGTCCCTCCTGAGTGATGTCACACACAGGCACCTGGGGCAGACAGGAGGGGAGGGCCTGCTGAGTGATGTCGCACACAGGGAGGGAGGGCCTGCTGAGTGATGTCACACACAGGGAGGGAGGGCCTCCTGAGTGATGTCACACACAGGCACCTGGGGCAGACAGGAGGGGAGGGCCTCCTGAGTAATGTCACACACAGGGAGGGCCTCCTGAGTGATGTCACACACAGGGAGGGAGGGCCTCCTGAGTGATGTCACACACAGGCACCTGGGGCAGACAGGATGGGAGGGCCAGCTGAGTGATGTCACACACAGGGAGGGAGGGCCTGCTGAGTGATGTCACATAGGGAGGGAGGGCCTCCTGAGTGATGTCATACACAGGCACCTGGGGCAGACAGGAGGGGAGGGCCAGCTGAGTGATGTCACACACAGGGAGGGAGGGCCTGCTGAGTGATGTCACACACAGGGAGGGAGGGCCTCCTGAGTGATGTCATACACAGGCACCTGGGGCAGACAGGAGGGGAGGGCCTCCTGAGTTATTGCCCTCTGCAGCTTTACTGTAAGCTATGTGGGGATGCAATCCTCCCGTCTCCTACTTGTGATGAATGGGCAGATCTTGGCAGAGCCCCGGTTGAGTAACAAAGCTTTTTTTTTTTTTTTTTTTTTTTTTCCAAAGCCATTTTTGTTTTTCCTGTAAAAATTAGGGGGGAAAAGTGTGGAATATGTTCTTTGAAAATGATAAATAATATGCTTATGACATGGTATTCAAAGAACATATTCCACACTTTTTCCCCCTAATGGCTTTGGAAAAAAAAAAAAAAGCTTTTTTTTTCCCCTAGGCCTTCCTGTCTCTAATTGGGGCTAACATGTGATCCCCTCATGCACCTTGCAGGATAAAATGCTGTGACATGCAGATTGAACTGTAGTAGTCGGGACTATCCCAGTGTATTCTCCTTCATCTTTTTCACTACCCATCACTCCTGGTTCTGAATGTTTTTCCTGCTCTGTATTTTACTGTTACCTATGAACAGACAGACCTTGCTTTGCATATTAATTAGTCTCTTGTTGCAGCCTTTGTTCGCAATCTAGAAGCTGTGAACCGGAGAAGTCCGTATGGAGCGGGTCCTCACATCAGGCGGGTTGCGACCCTCACTGCATCTTCCTGTTCCTGCTCAGCAATGTTTTGTATGATTCATCGGTGCTGCTGGATTTTCTGATCTCCTCAGAGACCTGCTTCCTGGAATACTTTGTCAGGTACCTGAAGCTGCTGAATTCCGACTGGCCTCGGTTCTGTCTCATATGTACTTTATTTGATAAGTCCGGATGTTTCCACCCATCCACTGTGTCCAGTGTCTTTTTCTGTCCACAGCAATCGGTGAAAGCAACACAAATTCAGAGCGACCGCATTCGTTTTCCTAATCTGCTTTCACCAACTCCTATGGACATGGGCAGTCCTGCCTCTTCCCCAGTCAGTCATACCAAGCATTCAACACCTTCTTCCCCATCTGGCTGTGTAAGCTCCTCTCTGGGTGCCCTTCAACGCCTTGTAGACTATGACAGCTCAGAAGATTCCGAGTCCGAATCTGCAGACCGTAAGCACGATCCTGTCATTGCACACTCTGCAGAGGCTGACAGCACAGATATAGATAAACACATGAAAAAGTTGGAGCTGAAAGCCCCGTGTCCAATAACCCATCCTTCACAGCCAAGTGCACAAGCTGGAGGCAACGCGTGTCATGGCCGGGGTACCCAGCAGAGGGCAGTCCAGTGCTTGGAAGACCTTCAGGGAGCCATTAATAGGCTGTACAGAAAGAAGCTCTTTCCTTACAACCCGTCTGCATTGCTAAGGCTGCTTTCCCATGTCGGTAGTCTAGCTAAAGAATGCAGGGGTGCGCACATTGTGTCTGAGCGACCCGCCACCACAATATAACCGGGTGAGTCTATCAACTATCCCTGTTATAGATGACTTCTCTGAGACTGTTATTGTTCTATGTTATCGAATATGAACATTACGGTGCTAGAACCTAGTAAGTGCCCGAATTTACAATATTTATTGGCCTAAGCAAGTGAGAGCGGAAAAAATGACCATGTACACAGCTGTGGCTATCACAGATCTCACCTCTGCAAATGCCATCTACTTCATTCCATCCATACGAATTGCTGATTGTGAGTTGTGGATTAAAGTCTAACTCCGGGTTTAGTGAAGTTTAAATAGCTAGTCTGGGCCAAATGAACAAATTCCTGTGTGTGGCTATATATATATATATATATATATGCGGACTGACAACTCATGTTGTCCCCGGGCAATAGGGGATCATGGGGCCCCTGTGTCCTTGCCCAAACTCAAAAAAGCCTATGAAGAGGGTACCAGGGGCATCTCATGGGGGCCCCCTACTGACCCCGGGACCTCGGGCAGTGCCCGAGTTTCCAAATGGTCAGTCCACCCCTGTATATATGTGTGTGTGTGTGTGTGTGTGTGTGTGTGTGTGTGTGTGTGTGTGTATATATATATATGTATGTGTGTGTATATGTATATATGTGCGTGTAGCTGATGCCACATGAGAGATGTGACCATTTTAAAGTGGTTCTACAGGTTCTAAACATTCATGCATAAAGGTAAAAAATCTTCTGTGGCCTGCTCCCACCAACCCCCCCCCCCCTTCCACAATACTTACCTGAGCCCCCTCATGATCCAGCAATGTGTACAGGGGACTCAGGTTTCCCTCTCCTCATTGGCTGAGACATTTAGCTCCCACTGCTGTCAATCACAGCAAGTAAGAAGAGAGTGGGGGGCGGGGCTGAGCCGTGGCTCTGTGTCTTATGGACGCATGTAGCGGGGTTCTGGAGAGAGCACACACCAGTGCCCTCATAGCAAGTGACTTGCTATTGGGGGCATTGGTCAAGGGGGGAGGAGCCAGGATCGGCCAGCGGGAGACCTGAGAGGAGGAGGATCGGGGTGGCTCTGTACAAAACCACTGCACAGAGCAGGTAAGTATAACCTATTAAGAAAACCCAAACCTTTAGCCGGGTTCAAACGGATGCAGTGCGCAGCAAATTCCACACCGCATCAGAATCACACCCCGTTCATGCGAACCGCTGCGAGTGTGTATGTTAACAACACCCCGAAAGCGGTCCGCAAAACGCGGTGCGATGTGCAGAATTGGATCGTATATGTGTGAATACCCATGCGATCCGATTCCAGTGCGGACCCAAAAAAGGGTCTTGCAAGTTTTTGGCGTGGGTGCAGTGCGATTAGAGCCATACAAAATGTACGGCTCCGATCGCACCGCACACAAATCGCATGTGATTTGCACAGGAATGCGGTGCGGTCCTTGTGCGAATCACATGCGATATACCGCACCGCACATATGTGAACCCAGGTTTAGTGTCACTTTAATGTACAGGTAAGCAAACTTTATTTTTTTTGCAGTCCATTCCAGGAATTAAAGTCCCCTTGTGAAGTGACGCACTTTTCTAGATGTCTGTGCTACTGCCAGAAACATTCCTGAAATCTGTTTTCTGGAATGCTGCGCAGTATCTTTGTCGCGAGGTGCGCTGGATGTTCAGAATGTCATTACATCTGTGTCCTTTTTTAAGGCATTTTTTAATTTTGTAAACAGCTGAAAGTCGCATGGTGCTAAGTCAGGGGAATAAGGTGGTTGGTCAAGTTTTGGAATGGATTTTTGGGCCAGGGACTCACAAATACTTAACGCATCATGTGCTGGACCATTGTCGTGGTGGAGGATCCACTTGGCAGGCCTGAGTTCCGCTCTTTTCCTCACAGCTTCCTGTAACTGTGTTTTTGGCTGCTCACTTTTTGCGTCATCGTGGACATCTTCCCGCCCCTCCTTAAACTGGCTATGCCATTCAAAAACACTTGATTTCTGCATGTAATGTTCACCATAAGCCTGATGTAACAGAGCTAAAGTATCACTCCCAGTTTTGCCAATTTTCACGCAAAATTTGATGTTAATCTGCTGCTTTAGATTCCACAGGTCAGTGACTCGAGCGTGAAAGTTAGAACATGTCAGAATACGCGTGAGTGTGAATGGCTGTGTGACTCACCACCATAGTGCTACACCATGGGCATTCCAGGAGTGAAGTTGTCACACCTCATACAGTATACACCGCTGTGATTCGGCAGTGGAATGGAGGCTTCTCATCCAGGGGCGGACTGACAACTCATGGGGCCTCCGGGCAATTGTGTCTTTGCCCAAACTCAAAAAAGCCTATGAAAAAGGTACCAGGGGCATCTCATGGGGCCCCCTACTGACCCCGGGCCCTCAGGCACTGCCCGAGTTTCCAAATGGTCAGTCCGCTCCTTTTCTCGTCCCACTCCGGCACAAAATCAAGTCAGGTTGGGAGCTGCTCAGCCATTCTTGGGGAGCAATTGTATTCCTGAAACTAATACAAAGCTTCCTCTGATTGGCTGAGGCAGAGATGGTGACATCATCTGCCCGCCTCTCTCTCAGCCATGGAATTCAAAGCTGTCTGTGAATGGCTGAGCAGCTCTTAGCCCAACTCAGTTTTGTTCTGGGAATGGGACTGGAGATCCCCATCCCAGTACTGGAACATGGTGTTGTATACTGTATGGTGTTATAGCTATAATATATATATATATATATATATATATATATATATATATATATATATATATATATATATATATATACACACGGTTTATACAGTGTACACAGCCGCTGCACCAGCGGGTATAGAAAAGAATCGCCCCACTTTAAAATAATCAAATTTTACTGCTTTGCAGCCTGAAATGAAGACAGACACAGTTTTTGTTTTATCCAGCTGCATTTACTCATAACTTAGAACATCCAAGTGAAAGATATAACACCGACATGTCAGTGATTTTGTTGATTTTTTAAAAAAAAAAAAAAATTCTGAGTTGGAAAAAGGATTTCTCCCCTTGTGTCAGTGTTTTGTTGAATCACCTTTTGCTTTAATTCCAGCCTTTAGTCTGTTGGGATGTCTCTACTAACTTTTCACATCTAAACTTTGCAATATTTGCCCGCTCTTCTTTGCAGAACTGCTCAAGTTCAGTTACGTTGGATGTTATACAACTAGATAAAACAACAAATGTCTGTCTTCATTTCAGGCTCCAAAGCAACAAAATGTGATTACTTTAAAGGGGGCGGGGTATTCTTTTCTATACCCACTGTAAATAGATTGTTTTGGATGAACTATTAATGAACGATGAACTATTTACACTTTACTAAGGCCTGGAGTTAGGCTTTAACAAATGGTACTATTATAGATCAATATAACTTGCTCAGTTTACATTGGAATATGTTTGCAGCAAATCGTGACTGCTTGTTGTAAGTAGGTGGACCAACGGTAAAACCTGTTACAAAATCTTAACCTGATGGTGCTAAATCCCTGAGAATAATATTTTTTGTCTACTTAAAGAACTGAACTGTAGAAGATGTGCCCAGAAAAAGGAAGACAGAGGGCAAAAGACTTGTCACCAAGACTGTGGTCTCCCTGGAGCTGATTCCACCCCATTACTGCATGTCTGTATGGAGTCTGCAATCTTTGCAGAAGCATGGCTTTGCTTCCTCATGGCAGACACTCCAGCAAGGAGAACCATGAGCAGCAGAGTAGTGTCTTCATCACCTCAATCCAGACGTCATGATACTAACTCTCGGAGACAGCGGTGCCTTAATCTTATACTGCATACATACAGCTGTGAGCATATAGGCACAGGGGGATCCAGACACACTCACAAAATTGAAAGTGCACCTCTATTTTTAAGGAGGAATTCCAAACAAAAGGGTAAATATAAAGCTTGGGCACGACTAACTATAGCAATTTTTTTTTTTTTTTTTTTTTTTTTTAAGCTCCGTTCTCATTAAGAATTTATCTTGCACTAGATATGGGGATTTTGATTAAACTATTTTTGACTACTGTAAGGTATTTAGAACATACAAGGGTATATATTTTTGCTGTGTCAGGGTTATTAAATGTACTGTACAAGAATCATCATACACTCACCGGCCACTTTATTAGGTACACCTTGCTAGTGCCAAGAAAATTCCCCCCCCCCCCACACCATTCCACCACCACCAGCCTGAACCATTGATACAAGGCAGGATGGATCCACCACACCATTACACCACCACCAGCCTGAACCATTGATACAAGGCAGGATGGATCCACCACACCATGACACCACCACCACCAGCCTGAACCATTGATACAAGGCAGGATGGATCCACCACACCATGACACCACCACCACCAGCCTGAACTATTGATACAAGGCAGGATGGATCCACCACACCATGACACCACCACCACCAGCCTGAACCATTGATACAAGGCAGGATGGATCCACCACACCATGACACCACCACCAGCCTGAACCATTGATACAAGGCAGGATGGATCCACCACACCATGACACCACCACCACCAGCCTGAACCGTTGATACAAGGCAGGATGGATCCATGCTTTCATGTTGTTTA
This sequence comes from Staurois parvus, assembly GCF_062004578.1. Taxonomy (NCBI): domain Eukaryota; kingdom Metazoa; phylum Chordata; class Amphibia; order Anura; family Ranidae; genus Staurois; species Staurois parvus. The sequence goes on from NW_028318641.1 coordinate 1,708,758, forward strand.
CACCAAATTCTGACCCTACCATCTGAATGTCACAGCAACCAGTCTGTCCATTCTCCTGTGACACCAATAAGGCATTTTCATCCACACAACTGCCGCTCACTGGATAATATTCTTTTTCGGACCATTCTCTGTAATCCCTAGAGATGGTTGTGGGTGACAATCCCAGTAGATCAGCAGTTTTTGAAATACTCAGACCAGCCCGTCTGGCACCAACAGCCATGCCACGTTCAAAGTCACTTAAATCCCCTTTCACATTAATCGGTTTGAACTTCAAGTCATCTTCACCACATCTACATGCCTAAATGCATTGAGTTGCTGCCATGTGATTGGCTGGTTAGCAATTTGTGTTACCAAGCAATTGAACAGGCGTACCTAATAAAGTGGCCGGTGAGTGTACATTTTTAAGCACAGATATCTAGAGATCCTACATGTGTAGGTAGTTGGGCTTGCTGTTCCCGCTGGACCAGTGGCAGCTCCTTATAGCCGAGTTCAAGCTGTGATAACACATGGCGATAGTTACCTATTTGTAGTAACACTGAGCCACATGCATTCAGCATCAATGGTGTGAATACAAGTTTAGCAGTGTTTGTGGTTGCATTGGGGGCCCCAGCTTCTGCAGGGTCCATGAGGCCTACCTAACAATATTGAAATGTTCTTCACAGCATCATTAAAGTAGAATTCCCGACTAAATCTTACTAGCCTTTAGAATGCTGCCTCCCTGCTCCTGATGCCTATGTTGGCTATCCTGCGTAAAAGAGATGTACAGTACATACTTATTTTCAGGCTGCTTTGGTCTGGTCATGTGATCTGACTCCCCAGTATCGGTCAGAACCACCTGCAAGGGAGAGGAGGTAGTGCTGACAACGAGTAGGCTACGGGAGACGAAGAGTGACGTCGCCGCTCCCGGGAGACGAAGAGTGACGTCGCCGCTCCCGGGAGACGAAGAGTGACGTCGCCGCTCCCGGGAGACGAAGAGCGACGTCGCCGCTCCCGGGAACTCAACCGTTGTTGAGCACTCGCTCCTCTTCCCTGCAGCCACCACTGGCTGACACAGATGATCACACGACCAGACAGGATCGGACTGAAAATAGGTAAGTATATACATCTTTCTTACACAGGTTAGTCAGAATAGGTGGAGGGGGCAGGTATCATGTTAAGGCTAGTTAGGTTTAGCGTGGAATTCTACTTTAAGTAATTGTGGAGCTAATTTAGTTTCCTCTGGAAAAGGGGAGCATATTGTGCAATATGGGTGGTGGTAAAGAAGTGGGTGGAGGTTAGGTGTGAAGGAGAGATGATATGGGTTGGGCACAAGAAGTAATGGGGTGTTCATGTTGGCTGCAGAGGAAGTTATAGGTGTCGGGATGATAGGTTTAGGGCATTTGGTGCATTTCTGAAACTCTGAGGCCATGGTTCATATCTTAAATTGGGGTCTGGTTATGTCGGGCTATACTGTTTTTCATTGTGGCCTCCGTTGATAGACACTTTGTGATCCTACCTATCACCCATTCATCAACGGTTCACATTCAGATATAACTGGGAGCAACCTCCGAGGCGTTTGTGACATGAATAAAGGTAAATCTATTGACTCCATGGGTGCTAAATGCTTTTTTATATAAACATTTGTCTGTTGTATTCTCCATTGGTGAGCCGAGCCATGAGTACGTTAGGGCCAGTGAAAATTGAGCAGTTACACTGGGAAATGGAGACTAGGTACTGCAATCTGCTGAAGGCCTGACGTGACTACAAACATGGTGGAGAATCACAGAGAACACAATCTTGTTATTTGCATGTATTTGACCTCCCTCTGTATTTTTATTTTAAAGGAAACCTGTGCTGAGGGAAATATGGGGCTGTCATTGCTTAAGAAGGATCTTCAGCCTGTTTGTAAAAAAAAAAACTCTACAATACGGTGGAATTGCCTAGGCGATCTGACCAGAAGTGGGAACGGGTACCTGCCCCCCCCCCCAAAAAAAAAAAACAATTCCCAAAAGCAGTAGAGGAGGGGGTGGGAGGACATAAAGCAGAAATTCCCCTTTAGGGAGAGGTTCTGTCTCAATTCTGTATGAGAATGCTGCTCGCCTGTCACTCTCTAGCTTTGGTTCTTTTTGAGCCCCCGATCCAAAGCTAGTAGGCAGAAAATGACGTCAGAACTCACTGGCAGTGATTGCATGAAAAAAAAATCTGACAGGCTGGTTGTCCATCGATTGACTACAGTACAACCAACTGCATGGATTGATGGATTGCATCCATCTATGGCTGGCTTTAGAAAATACTAAAGCTCTTGGATTACCAGCAGCCAGGCCACTAACCTTTTTAGAAGACATAGTTAGGAATGACGGCTTCCATATTTTTTAGTCCAGGTTTTCTTCAACATGACAAATGCATGTCTGGTATTTATTAGAATTAAATATGTGAAAAAGAAAATAAACTGTTACTGAAGAAACACCAAGTCGTTCTGAGTGATGTATTTGTGTGGATTTTTCTCTAGTTCTGGACTACAGATCATGAACAGTGATGTTCTACACCAGGGGTCCCCCTGTCTTCTCAGTAGGAGGGCCACGATGTATATTTTACAATTATCTTTGGGATAAAAAAAATCAGTTTTATTAATTTTTAACATTTAAATGAATAAAGTCTGGAGGAAAATAAATTTAATCTCCAAACACGGAAAGGTTTCTTCACAGTGAGAGCTGTGAAAATGTGGAATAGACTCCCTCAGGAGTTAGTTCTGGCCAGCTCAGTGGATTGTTGTAGGAAAGTCCTGGATTCTTTCTTGGATACACAGAATATAACTGGATATAACATTTATAGGTAAAGTTGATACAGGGAATATCTGATTGCCTCTTGGGGGATCAGGAAGGAATTTTTTTTCCCTTCAGGAGAAAATTGGATTGTGCTTTGCTGGGGTTTTTTTGCCTTCCTCTGGATCAACTGTGGGTGTAGGATTATAACTTGGCTTTTTCATATGAATCTCCTGGTTGGTGAAGTTAAATGAAGATATCGGTCCATGCAGTTTAACCTGTATGGGTGTGTGTATGCATTTATGTCTCCAGCACTTCCCGTATCCCTGTATATTGGCTACGCTAAGATGTCTATCCAAGAGTTTTATGAAATAGACACTTCCTGCTGACTCCACTGATTGTGGAAGGGAGTTCCACATCCTTACCATTCTAACCGTAAAGAAGCTCCTCCACAATTTAAGGTTAAACCGCTTCTCCACCAATTTCATTGATTGGCCACGTCTGTAGACATGTTGAACAAAAATGTGGGTCTGCTAAAAACAAGTGCAAAAAAGTCTTGCTGCCTATACTTTTTGACAGAGATCAACATTTTGGCACTCCCTTAGATACTTTTAGTAAAGAGGTCACTGTACTTTTTTACCTCAGCAAAAGAAGACTATGCCTCAACCTGGGAATCATTTTCCAGCCTCTGATTCTAAAAAGAGTTCCATTTTGTTTCTTACAAGATTCCCATTCCAAAGCCAGACCTAAATCTAGGACTTCCACAGCAAGTCCTGTGCTCCTAAATCTTTCAAACCTGCAGGCAAATCTTCGCAGTGAATGAACTCTCCAAAGTTGGGGGCATCTGTCGGCTATATAGCTCCTGGCCTCCAGGTTGTGGAAATATGGTTAAAAAGAATCTCAAATGCATGGGTAAAAGATGTGATGTCCAGGGGCTACAAGCTAGTCTTCACAATTTGGAGGCCAGGAGATACATATCCAATAGATGCCCCCAAAAATAGG